>NC_067244.2:129337807-129640838 GCF_019359855.2 Lolium perenne
CTGTATGCAAACTTAGCCGGTTTGTGGCCAACCCGGGAGATGATCATTGGCATGCTCTTGAGAGAGTGATGCGCTATCTAAAGGGAACCATGAGTTACGGAATTCATTATACCGGGTATCCAAGAGGACTTGAAGGGTATAGTGATTCCAATTGGATTTCTGATGCTAAAATGAAGGCCACAAGTGGATATGTTTTCACTCTTGGTGGTGGCGCTGTTTCCTGGAAGTCTTGCAAGCAGACCATCTTAACAAGGTCAACTATGGAAGCAGAACTCACAGCATTATATACAGCTACCGTCGAAGCGGAATGGCTTCGTGAGCTCCTGATGGACTTGCCTATGGTTGAAAAACCAATACCGGCCATCCTCATGAACTGTGATAATCAAACCGTGATTATCAAAGTGAAAAGTTCTAAGGATAATATGAAAAGTTCCAAACATATCAAGAGGAGATTGAAGTCTGTCAGAAAACTGAAGAACTCCGGAGTGATAGCATTGGATTATGTCCAAAGTGCTAAAAATCTGGCAGATCCTTTCACAAAAGGACTATCAAGAAACATGATAGACCTTGCATCGAGGGAGATGGGTTTGAGACCCACTTGAGTTGCCGAGGGGGTAACCCAACCTATGTGATCGGAAATTCCGTGAACTAGGACCTGGGAAAACAAACCGGAGTAACTGAGTTGAGAGAAAATTTAATACTCCCACTCCGCTGCAGATGCAATTCTCTCATAGCTACTGTAAGGCAGGTTGACAATGTCTTAATGTGTTCTGAGCGGCTCTTAATGAGCGAAGACGCTGTCCTACAGGGCGATCTTTGAAGAACACACCTATATGAGTGACACTACTGGTCATAGTGTGGGAGATTTGGGTGAATCTCTAGTAAGATCATGAAAGGCCGAGGAGTATGACTTATAAGCTCCACCCGAGGGGAAGGCTATGGTAGCCTAGTACCGTGCCGGCATTGAGCGAAACTTGCTGCACAAAGACTGACAATTCAAGGCATAGTCCATTGTTCAGTTGTAGTCAAGCGTAGCACCTTGCCTAAGTGGAAGTTCAACTTAACAGTCTCCACCGAAGTGCAGGTATATCAAACAGTGAATGGAACTAATGTGTCATCTGATGTGCATATGAGATCTGGTGGGGGATTGTTGAATGTAGATGGGCTGCAGACCAGTAAGGCAGCCCATATAGTCTACAATTCCTGAAATCTCAAAGCCCATCACGTTGGCAGCTTGGGACAGCCTTGGGGGACAAAGTTTAGTCCCACATTGCTAGTTGGGAGAGAGTTGGAGTGGTATATAAGGGCTGCTGTTCTAGTCATTCCAAGTGAGTTAGAATAGAAAGAGCCCTCGCGCACTCCTCCTCCGCCCGCCCCGCCTCGCCTCGCCTCGTCACGCACGCACGCACGTCGCGTTTCGTGACTCGAGTTCGAGTTCGAGACACACTCAAGGAAGCCTAAACTTTTTGCTTGGTGCACCAACTGTATTGGGTACGTGTCGACCTGCATGTGCATGTTCGCCGCGTGTCCCTGGCTTCCTATACGTGTCAACGCGGTCGGGTTGGGTCGGCTTCCCAGGCTATACAAGGAGACAGATCAGATCTAGAGAAATACACAGTTCTCAGAACTCTCTAGTCCATCTCTCTCGCGATTTTCCTTTTGCTGTGCTACTCTCTAGTCTTCCCCATCCCGGCGTTTGCGTGCACAGTCGTCCGGGAGAGCAGGCCTCCGAAACTCCGTCCGTTGAGATCCTGCACCGGGAGACGGGCGATAAGGTTTTTGGGGACGTCTCGGCGCGACTGCTCGCTGCTGTTCGTCTTCTTCTTCAACGGTTCGGCTGCTTCATCGACAGATCCGATTACACCATGGACGACATCAACAATACCCATGGTGGTGGTGGTGCTGCTGCTAGTGAGACATTCCCGGTCGCGATGTACCTGCTTTTCCTCTCCTACCTTGCACTGCTACTTGTTCCATGTTCAGATCTGATGCATGTGCTTAGTCTGATGTGTATGGTTAAGTATGCTTGTGCATCTGTAAAGTTGATTTCTGTAATTAAATTCACACGGAAATTGCCTACTAATCTAGCAAACACATGGTATAACAAACCTTCAATACGTGGTAGAGCCCGCACCGGTTACCATGATAAATTTAGATTTCCGGTATCCATCACTAAACGGTCTAGTTTTTTGTAAGTTGTCCATGAGAAATAGTTTGCCCAATAAACTATTTTTCAACCATTGAAATTGAAACGTCTCTTAAGCACAAACTGTACACGTTAATTTGTTACCACTATGAGCAGTACTCTAAGGCATGGCAAAGCATGGAACCTACCCGCGGGCCGCGCCGCAGTATATATCTGCATGTCCATGACCTGGCAGGTGTTGCATGCGGCCATGCGGGCGTGGCCACAGGATAAAGATTAACGCAAGAAGCGAGGCCGCCGCGCGAGTTCCATGTACTACACGTACACATGGTCGCACGCGGTGGATGCTTGGCATGCATGGGCAACCGCGTTCCCCCCCTCCGGGACAGACCAGCCGTGAGACGTGCCACCGCTCTAGCATACGTGTCGCCGGCGCCGCTCCAGCCCCAGCCACGTTATAAGCCACGCGCGCTCGCCGCGGCCATCGTTGCAACTCGCACCTACCACTAGTTCACTACTAGTACCAACGCCAGTGCGGCCACACTTGGTCATACTCATTGTCGGCAACGAACAAGAGAGCAAAGAGATAAGCAGATAGAGAAAGAGCTTTGCTTGCTTTGGCACGTACTAGCTAGGTCGAGATGAGCACCGCGGCGCGGACGACGACGGGGCGGCGGGGGTTCACGGTGGGGCGCAGCGAGGACGCGACGCATCCGGACACCATCCGCGCCGCCATCTCTGAGTTCTTCGCCACCGCCATCTTCGTCTTTGCGGCCGAGGGCTCCATCCTCTCCCTCGGTACGTACCTAGCTACAATAAGCATGCATATATCCGTGGATGGCCAGTGGCTGCCATGCATCTCTATACTGACGGACCTGTACATGTGTGTGTTTGCAGGGAAGCTGTACCATGGCATGAGCACGGCGGGCGGGCTGGTGGCGGTGGCGCTCGCGCACGCGCTGGCGCTGGCCGTGGCGGTGTCGGTCGCCGTCAACATCTCCGGGGGGCACGTCAACCCCGCTATCACCTTCGGCGCGCTACTTGGCGGCCGCATCACCCTCATCCGCGCCCTCTTCTACTGGATCGCGCAGCTCCTCGGCGCCATCGTCGCGTCCCTCCTGCTCCGCCTCACCACCGGAGGCATGGTACCGATCCATCATCAAGCTCTCTTTCCACCCACCCAACCTCCTATATGTTCCATCTTCTCTTCTAACTTGCGATGGTGTTCCCATGCAGCGGCCGCCCGGTTTCTCGCTGGCGTCGGGGGTGGGCGACTGGCACGCGGTGCTGCTGGAGGCGGTGATGACGTTCGGCCTCATGTACGCCTACTACGCGACGGTGATCGACCCCAAGAGGGGCCACGTGGGCACCATCGGGCCGCTCGCCGTGGGGTTCCTGCTCGGGGCTAACATGCTCGCCGGCGGGCCCTTCGACGGCGCCGCCATGAACCCGGCGCGGGTGTTCGGGCCGGCGCTCGTCGGCTGGCGCTGGAGCCACCACTGGGTCTACTGGCTCGGCCCCTTCCTCGGCTCGGGCTTGGCCGGCCTCCTCTACGAGTACCTCGTCATCCCGTCCACCGAGGCCGCCGCCCACGGCCACGCCCACCAGCCGCTCGCGCCCGAGGACTACTAGCAGCCACGCAGCTGAAGCTAGCTGCTGCTCCTTCGGATCCAGCCCCTGCGGCGAATTATCGCTATAAACGTTATGTATGTTGGTTTCTGTGCTCGCCACAGTAATGTATTAAGAGTGTGAGGTACAGGTAATGGTTAATAAGGGGGTAACTAATGGTGCTGCTGTGCCTGTTTGCCCCGTTTGTGTACATTTCGTGGTCATCTGAGCATGATCTCAGAGTGAGTGAACTAGCGGTCGTGTAATAATTTCCATTTCATCACTTCAAAATCATCTGTTTCTGGGTTCCTGATGCTGCATCGCCTTGCAGTGCACTGCTAGTTACTGTGTATATATACCGGCATGTGCAACGATCCCGTAACTGTCTTAGGAGGTTCTCTCTGTAGATTGTTTCGAATGCCGTATTCTTCGCCGTCCTTGTGATCCCGTGCTTGTGAATGGCATGGATGGAGCCGTCTCTGGTGGAGTTTCTCCACAACTACTACTGCTCGTCTACATTTTACATTCTGAAGTAGCAACTCTCACAATTGTTCCTTCTGCTACTCGCTCTACATCAGAGAGCCTCTGCTGCAGAAATACAAGGAGATTTTTCTAGGGACTAGTTTTGATCAAGCTACCACTATTCAGCATGCTCAACTCCAGTCAATGCTAGACCTTACACATGTTCACCAATTCAAAAATGTGAAACTAAAACGAGCTGCAGAGATAATTGCAAATGTCACTGTACGTATAATTCCTCCTATTAGTCCCTTTCCTTCTCATGTCTTCTTGGTCAAGAAGAAGGACAACACATGTAGATTATGTGTGGATTGCAGAAGGCTTAGTATGAAAAGCTTAATATTCCTTTTGTTGATGAGATGCTTGATGAACTGGCAGGTACCAAGTATTTTTCTAAGTTTGAGTTTGGCATTAGGAGTGGCTATCGCATGGTACCTCATGATGAACAAAAAAAAACAACATATAAACTAATAGTGGGTAATTTGGTTTGGAGCTGTTTCATTTGGATTAACAAATGCACCAGCAACATTTCAGTGTCTCGGAACAATATTTTTGCTCCACACTTGGGGAAATTTGTGATTGTACTTATGAACGATATCTTGATTATATGAAGTCCATGGAGTTTAAGTTTGAACTTGGATGGTTACAACGGAAAGGTTTTCACGGGGTGGTTAAAAATGTATGGGAAAGACCATTGTATGCCAACAATCCTAAAAAGATACGAGCTGTTCGCAAACACCTTTCTGGATGAACGAGACATACAGCTGGTATTCTTAAAAAGGAGAAGCTTCGCTTATCGACTATCATAGATGAGTTAGAAACGCTTGCTGAAGTGAGCCCTCTATCGAGCATGGAATTGGATTTGAAAATTAATCTAATGCTCAAATAGCAGGTCTTCTTCCGAAAGAAGAGTTAAAATGATACCAGCGTTCAAAATCCCAATTTATTTTGAAAGGAGATTCGAATGCGATATATTTTGATGGGATTCTCAATGGCCGGCACAGGAAAAAAGTATTCATTCTGTAGTACAAGATGAGGGTTTAACTGAAGGCCATGAGCAATTCAAATCCTATATTACTAATTATTATAAGGGTCTATTTGGTCCGCTAGATGATAGTTCCTTCTCTCTGGATGAGTCTTAAATAGCAGGTATACCCCAAGTGTCTCAGGAGGAGAATGCTATTTTAACTGCTATTTTAACGGCTCCTTACTTGAAGGAGAAAATTAATAAGGCTATTTTCCAAATTGAACATAATAAAGCCCCGGGTTCAGATGGTTTCTCTGCTAAATTTTATCGGACTTTTTGGGATACCATTAAAGATGACCTCCTAGAAATGTTTAGTGTTTTACACGCTGGATAGCTATAATTACTCCGTCTAAATTTTGGTGAGGTTATCTTGTTACCCAAAGTTAAAGAGGCAGAAAGGATCCAACAATATAGACCCATTTGCCTCTTAAATGTAAGTTTCAAGATATTCATGAAAGTTGCCACCATTAGACTGAATACAGTGGCTGATCATTTGGTCAGGCCGTCGCAAACCGCTTTCATGAAAGGACGCAATATCCTAGAAGGTGGTTCTACATGAGGCGATTCATGAACTGCATACCAAAAAGATGAATGGGGTAATCTTGAAACTTGATTTCGAGAAAGCTTATGATAAAGTCAATTGATCTTTTCTCAATCACACATTCAGAATGAAAGTTTTTCACCAGTGTGGAGAGCGTTGATCAATAATTTTGTGTATGGAGCAAGTGTAGCGATTCGTGTTAATTATGATACGTGACGCTTCTTCCAGACACGAAAAGGTTTACGCCAAGGCGATCCTCTATCACCACTTTTATTCAACATTGTGGCAGATATGCTCGCTATCTTGATCGAACGTGCTAAATCTGATGGTCAAATTGAACGAGTGATCCCATATCTAGTAGATGGGGGTTTATCTATTCTTCAATATGCTGATGATAACATTTTATTTATGAAACATGATCTCGATAAAGCTCAAAATTTAAAGCTAATTTTGGCAGATTTTGAGCATTTATCGGGACTCAAAATAAACTTCCATAAAAGTGAATTGTTTTGTTTTGGCGACGCTTAGGATTCAGTCGCCGAATATTCGGAACTGCTTGGTTATGGGCAAGGCCAGTTTCCTATCAACTATCTGGGTAACCCGACTCATTATCGGAGATTAACGATGGCTGAGTGGAAACTAGTCGAGAAAAGACTTCAGAAGAGACTTAGTAGTTGGAAAGGTAAAATGCTATCCATTGGAGGAAGATTGGTTCTCATTAATGCAGTTCTAACCAATATGGTGTTGTATATGATATCCTTCTTCATCCTACCAAAAGGTGTATTACACAAGCTCGATTTTACAGATCAAGATTCTTTTGGCAAGGGGATAGTGAAAAAAGAAATATCGACTATGCCGTCCTAAAGATATGGGTGGGCTACGAGTTCACGATCTTGAAGTCAAAAACTCAGCCTTATTAGGTAAGTGGCTTTATAAGCTACTTGTTAGGCAACCGACCGGCCTGGCCCAGCCCAGCTGCCGGCGGTTAGGGTTTAGGATTAAGCCTCAAGTTAACTTGTAACTCAAGATGTACTCTGTCTATATATATATATACATGATCAGACACGAGGAGGGCCATTGAGTCACCCGTGATCTCATTGTTTCATGGTATCAGAGCAGGTCACCCTGACCTAGCCATCGCACCTCCCTCCTCTCCAATTCCTCTCCCTCCTAGCCGCCGCATCTCCCTCCCTCCCAAAACCCTAAAACCCCTACCACCTCCACCATCTACCGCGCCAACGCCGACCCCTACCGCGGCTGCTCGCAACCCCACCGTGGCCTCTCCTCCTCCCGTGGCTCCACCCACCCTTGTCTACACTCGACGCCCCAAACTCCCAGACCCACCACAACCACCATCGTCACCCCCAAATCGCACACGCAGTACAACCGGACGTCTTCCCCCTCCCATTGATAAACTCAATCTTTCAGCTGTCACATCCTCCCCTATTCCCCACAACTATATGATTGTCTACGAGATCCTGCCTGGTGTCAAGCTATGCAGGAGGAGTATGAAGGAGATATGCCCTAGAGGCAATAATAAAGTGGTTATTATTTATATCTTTATGTTTATGATAAATATTTATATATCATGCTATAATTGTATTAACCGAAACATTAGTACATGTGTGATATGTAGATAACAAGAAGTCCCTAGTATGCCTCTTAAACTAGCTTGTTGATTAATGGATGATTAGTTTCATAATCATGAACATTGGATGTTATTAATAACAAGGTTATATCATTATATGAATGATGTAATGGACACACCCAATTAAGCGTAGCATAAGATCTCGTCATTAAGTTATTTGCTATAAGCTTTTGATACATAGTTACCTAGTCCTTATGACCATGAGATCATGTAAATCACTTATACCGGAAAGGTACTTTGATTATACCAAACACCACTGCGTAAATGGGTGGCTATAAAGGTGGAATTAAGTATCCGGAAAGTATGAGTTGAGGCATATGGATCAACAGTGGGATTTGTCCATCCCGATGACGGATAGATATACTCTGGGCCCTCTCGGTGGAATGTCGTCTAATGTCTTGCAAGCATATGAATGAGTTCATAAGAGACCATATACCACAGTACGAGTAAAGAGTACTTGTCAGGAGACGAGGTTGAACAAGGTATAGAGTGATACCGAAGATCAAACCTCGGACAAGTAAAATATCGCGTGACAAAGGGAATTGGTATTATATGTGTATGGTTCATTCGATCACTAAAGTCATCGTTGAATATGTGGGAGCCATTATGGATCTCCAGATCCCGCTATTGGTTATTGGTCGGAGTGAGTACTCAACCATGTCCGCATAGTTCACGAACCGTAGGGTGACACACTTAAAGTTGGATGTTGAAATGGTAGTACTTGAATATGGAATGGAGTTCGAATATTTGTTCGGAGTCCCGGATGAGATCCCGGACATCACGAGGAGTTCCGGAATGGTCCGGAGAATAAGATTCATATATAGGATGTCATTTTATGTGAATTAAAATGTCGCGGAAGGTTCTATGGAAGGTTCTAGAAGGTTCTAGAAAAGTCCGGAAGAAACCACCAAGGAAGGTGGAGTCCACATGGGACTCCACCTCCATGGCCGGCCAACCCTAGTGGGGGAGGAGTCCCAAGTGGACTCCCCCTTAGGGGGCTGGCCACCCCCCCATATGGGAGGTGGAACTCCCACCTCTAGTGGGAGTCCTAGCTTGGCTAGGTTTCCCCTCTATATGGAAGGTTTTGGTTTCGGGTCTTATTCGAAGACTTGGAGTCCAACACTTGGGGTTCCACCTATATAATGAGGGGCCAAGGGAGGGGGCCGGCCACCCCAAGACCACAAGCTGGCCGCCCCATTGAAGTGGCCGGCCACCCACTCCCAAACCCTAGCCGCCCCCCTCTCCTCCATATCTTCCGCGTAGCTTTAGCGAAGCTCCGCCGGAGTTCTCCACCGCCACCGACACTACGCCGTCGTGCTGTCGGATTCAAGAGGAGCTACTACTTCCGCTGCCCGCTGGAACGGGAGGTGGACGTCGTCTTCATCAACAACCGAACGTGTGACCGAGTACGGAGGTGCTGCCCGTTCGTGGTGCCGGAACCGTAGGTGCCCCCCCCCCCCCCCCCCCGTTGCTACCGTCTTCTAGATTGCATCTTGGCTTGGATTGCGTGTTCGCGGTAGGAAAATTTTTGTTTTCTATGCAACGTTATCCTACAGTGGTATCAGAGCCGTGTCTATGCATAGATGGTTGCACGAGTAGAACACAATGGTTTTGTGGGCGTTGATGCTCTTGTTATCTTTAGTTTGAGTACTTTGCATCTTTGTGGCATAGTGGGATGAAGCGGCTCGGACTAACTTTACATGACCGCGTTCATGAGACTTGTTCCTCGTTCGACATGCAACTTGTATTGCATAAGAGGCTTTGCGGGTGTCTGTCTCTCCTACTATAGCGAAGATTCAATTTACTCTTCTATTGAAAACATTAGTATCAACGTTGTGGTTCATGTTCGTAGGTAGATTAGATCTCTCTCGAAAACCCTAAACCACGTAAAATATGCAAACCAAATTAGAGACGTCTAACTTGTTTTTGCAGGGTTTGGTGATGTGATATGGCCATAATGTGATGATGAATATGTATGAGATGATCATTATTGTATTGTGGCAACCGGCAGGAGCCTTATGGTTGTCTTTAAATTTCATGTTGAGTAGTATTTCAAAGTAGTTGTAATAGTTGCTACATGGAGGACAATCATGAAGACGGCGCCATTGACCTTGACGCTACACCGACGATGATGGAGATCATGCCCGAAGATGATGGAGATCATGTCCGTGCTTTGGAGATGAAGATCAAAGGCGCAAAGACAAAAGGGCCATATCATATCACATATGAACTGCATGTGATGTTAATCCTTTTATGCATCTTATTTTGCTTAGATCACGACGGTAGCATTATAAGATGATCCCTCACTAAAATCTCAAGATAATAAAGTGTTCATCCTTAGTAGCACCGTTGCCAAGACTTGTCGTTTCGAAGCATCTCGTGATGATCGGGTGTGATAGAATCAACAAGTGCATACAACGGGTGCAAGACAGTTTTGCACATGCAGATACTAAGGTGGCCTTGACGAGCCTAGCATGTACAGACATGGTCTCGGAACACGTGTTACCGAAAGGTAGAGCATGAATCATATGGTTGATATGATGAACACTTTGAGTGTTCGCCATTGAAATCACACCTTGTCTCGTGATGATCGGACATAGGTGCGGTGGATTTGGTTCGTGTGATCACTAAGACAATGCGAGGGATATTGTTTTGAGTGGGAGTTCACCTAGATTTTTAATTATGTTGAATTAAAATTTGAACTCAATTTGTCATAAACTTAGTCTAAACTTTTGCAAATATATGTTGTAGAGATGGCGTCCCCAATCAATTTTAATCAGTTCCTAGAGAAAGAGAAACTTAAGAGCAACGGTAGCAACTTCACCGACTGGTTCCGTCATGTGAGGATTTTCCTCTCTGGCGGAAATCTGCAATATGTGCTTGATGCACCGCTAGGTGACCCTCCTGCAGAAACTGAAACCGATGAAGTAAAAGCTGTTTACGAGACTCGGAAAATTCGGTACTCTCAAGTTCAGTGTGCCATCCTGTGCGATGCGGAATCCGATCTTCAAAAACGTTTTGAGCACCACGATCCTCATGAGTTGATGAAAGAGCTGAAAGCTATTTTTGAGACTCATGCGGCAGTGGAATGCTATGAAGCATCAAAACAATTCTTCAGCTGCATGATGGAAGAAGGCAGCTCCGTTAGTGAGCACATGCTCGCCATGACCGGGCATGCGAAGAAACTCAGTGACTTGGGAATAGTGATTCCTAACAGACTGGGGATTAATCGTGTCCTTCAATCACTGCCACCAAGTTACAAGAACTTTGTGATGAACTACAATATGCAGAACATGAACAAGGAGTTACCTGAACTCTTTGGCATGCTAAAAGCTGCTGAGATTGAGATCAAGAAAGAGCACCAAGTGTTGGTGGTCAACAAGACCACCAGTTTCAAGAAACAGGGCAAGTCTAAGGGAAAATTCAAGAAGGGTGGCAAGAAAGCTGCCACGCCTCCTATGAAACCTAAGAACGGCCCTAAGCCTGATGCTGAGTGCTATTACTGCAAGGAGAAGGGACACTGGAAGCATAATTGCTCCAAGTATCTGGCTGATCTGAAGAGCGGCCTTATCAAGAAGAAGAAAGAAGGTATATCTGATATACATGTTATAGATGTTTATCTCACTGGTTCTCGTTCTAGTACTGGTATTTGATACCGGTTCGGTTGCTCATATCTGTAACTCGAAACAGGAACTAAAGAATAAACGAAGACTACTGAAAGATGAAGTGACGATGCGCGTTGGAAATGGATCCAAAGTCGATGTGATCGCTGTCGGCACACTTCCTCTACATCTACCTTCGGGATTAGTTTTAAGCCTAAATAATTGTTATTTTGTACCCGCGTTGAGCATGAACATTATATCTGGATCTTGTTTAATGCAAGACGGTTATTCATTCAAGTCTGAGAATAATGGTTGTTCTATTTTTATGAATAATATCTTTTATGGTCGAGCACCACAAAAGAATGACTTATTTCTGTTAGATCTCGATAGTAGTGATACGCATATACATAACATAGATGCTAAGCGAATTAAATTGAATGATAATTCTACTTATATGTGGCACTGTCGTCTTGGTCATATTGGAGTGAAACGCATGAAGAAACTCCATACTGATGGATTACTTGAATCACTTGACTTTGAGTCACTTGATAGATGCGAAGCATGTCTAATGGGAAAAATGACAAAGACTCCATTTTCTGGTATGATGGAGCGAGCTACTGACTTATTGGAAATCATACATACCGATGTATGTGGACCAATGAGCGTAGCATCGCGCGGTGGTTATCGTTATGTTCTAACCTTCACAGATGATCTGAGTAGATATGGGTATATCTATTTCATGAAACATAAATCCGAAACTTTCGAGAAGTTTAAGGAATTCCAAAGTGAAGTAGAAAATCAACGTAACAAGAAGATCAAATTTCTACGATCTGATCGTGGAGGTGAATATCTGAGTTATGAGTTTGGCATGCATTTAAAGAAATGCGGAATACTTTCACAATTGACACCGCCGGGAACACCACAACGTAACGGTGTGTCCGAACGTCGTAATCGAACTCTCTTAGATATGGTTCATTCTATGATGTCTCTTACTGATTTGCCGTTATCATTTTGGAATTATGCATTAGAGACAGCCGCATTCACTTTAAATAGAGCACCATCAAAATCCGTAGAAACGACACCGTATGAATTATGGTTTAATAAGAAATCTAAGCTATCGTTCCTGAAAGTTTGGGGTTGCGAAGCCTATGTAAAGAAGTTACAACCGGACAAGCTAGAACACAAAGCGGAGAAATGCGTCTTCATAGGATACCCTAAGGAAACTATAGGGTATACTTTCTATCACAAATCCGAAGGCAAAATCTTTGTTGCTAAGAACGGAACCTTTCTTGAGAAAGAATTTCTCACTAAAGAAGTGACTGGAAGAAAAGTAGAACTCGATGAGATTGATGAATCTATACTCGTTGATCAGAGTAGCGCAGTACCGGAAGTTGTACCAGTACCGCCTACACCGGCAACAGAGGAAGCTAATGATAATGATCATGAAACTTCGAACGAGGAAACTACTGAACCTCGCAGATCGACAAGGGAACGTACCACTCCTGATTGGTATGATCCTTGTCTAAATGTCATGATTGTGGATAACAATGATGAGGACCCTGCGACGTATGAAGAAGCAATGATGAGCCCAGATTCCAACAAATGGCAAGAAGCCATGAAATCCGAAATGGGATCCATGTATGATAACAAAGTATGGACTTTGGTAGACTTACCTGATAGCCGAAAGGCTGTCGAGAATAAATGGATCTTCAAGAGAAAAACAGATGCTGATGGTAATATTACTGTCTATAAAGCTCGACTTGTCGCAAAGGGTTTCCGACAAATTCAAGGAGTTGACTACGATGAGACTTTCTCACCTGTAGCGAAGCTAAAATCTGTAAGGATTTTGTTAGCAATAGCTGCATTTTTCGATTATGAGATTTGGCAGATGGATGTCAAAACGGCGTTCCTTAATGGAGACATTGAGGAAGAGTTGTATATGGTACAACCCAAAGGTTTTGTCGATCCTAAAAATGCTGACAAAGTATGCAAACTTCAGCGTTCAATCTATGGACTGAAGCAAGCATCAAGAAGTTGGAACCGATGCTTTGATAAGGTGATCAAAGACTTCGGGTTTATACAGTGTCATGGAGAGGCCTGTATTTACAAGAAAGTGAGTGGGAGCTCTGTAGCATTCCTGATATTATATGTAGATGACATATTATTGATCGGGAATGATATAGAACTATTAAGCAGTGTTAAAGGTTATTTGAATAATAGTTTTTCAATGAAAGACCTTGGTGAAGCATCATATATATTAGGCATCAAGATTTATAGAGATAGATCAAGACGCCTAATAGGGCTATCACAGTACATATCTGGACAAGATTCTAAAGAAGTTTAGAATGGACGAAAGTAAGAAAGGGTTCTTACCTATGTTACCAGCAAAGTCTTGAGTAAGACTCAAGGACCGGCTACGGCAGAAGAAAGAGAAAGGATGAGTAAAATCCCTATGCCTCGGCGAGGATCTATCATGTATGCCATGCTATGTACTAGACCGGATATAGCACATGCTGTTAGTTTGACTAGCAGATATCAAAGTGATCCAGGAATGGAACACTGGACAGCGGTCAAGAATATCCTGAAGTACTTGAAAAGAACTAAGGATATGTTTCTTTGTTATGGAGGTGACCAAGAGCTCGTTGTAAGTGGTTACACCGATGCAAGTTGGAACACTGATCCTGATGACTCTAAGTCACAATCTGGGTACGTGTTTATATTGAATGGTGCTGCGATGGTGGGCAAGCTTGAAGCAGTGCACGGTGGCGAAGTCTTCAACAGAATCAGAGTACATAGCGGCTTCAGAGGCTTCATCAGAAGCGGTATGGATGAAGAGGTTCATTATAGAGCTCGGTGTGGTTCCTAGTGCATTGAACCCATTAATCATTTACTGTGATAACATGGGTGCCATCGCCAATGCACAAGAGCCAAGGTCACACAAGAGGCTGAAGCATATCAAGCTGCGTTACCACTCGATTCGCGAATACATCGAAGATGGAGAAGTAAAGATTTGCAAAGTACACACTGATCTGAATGTAGCAGATCCGTTGACTAAAGCTCTCCCTAGGGCAAAGCATGACCAACACCAGAATGCCATGGGTGTTAGGTATATTACAATGTAATCTAGATTATTGACTCTAGTGCAAGTGGGAGACTGAAGGAGATATGCCCTAGAGGCAATAATAAAGTGGTTATTATTTATATCTTTATGTTTATGATAAATATTTATATATCATGCTATAATTGTATTAACCGAAACATTAGTACATGTGTGATATGTAGATAACAAGAAGTCCCTAGTATGCCTCTTAAACTAGCTTGTTGATTAATGGATGATTAGTTTCATAATCATGAACATTGGATGTTATTAATAACAAGGTTATATCATTATATGAATGATGTAATGGACACACCCAATTAAGCGTAGCATAAGATCTCGTCATTAAGTTATTTGCTATAAGCTTTCGATACATAGTTACCTAGTACTTATGACCATGAGATCATGTAAATCACTTATACCGGAAAGGTACTTTGATTACACCAAACACCACTGCGTAAATGGGTGGCTATAAAGGTGGGATTAAGTATCCGGAAAGTATGAGTTGAGGCATATGGATCAACACTGGGATTTGTCCATCCCGATGACGGATAGATATACTCTGGGCCCTCTCGGTGGAATGTCGTCTAATGTCTTGCAAGCATATGAATGAGTTCATAAGAGACCATATACCACAGTACGAGTAAAGAGTACTTGTCAGGAGACGAGGTTGAACAAGGTATAGAGTGATACCGAAGATCAAACCTCGGACAAGTAAAATATCGCGTGACAAAGGGAATTGGTATTATATGTGTATGGTTCATTCGATCACTAAAGTCATCGTTGAATATGTGGGAGCCATTATGGATCTCCAGATCCCGCTATTGGTTATTGGTCGGAGTGAGTACTCAACCATGTCCGCATAGTTCACGAACCGTAGGGTGACACACTTAAAGTTGGATGTTGAAATGGTAGTACTTGAATATGGAATGGAGTTCGAATATTTGTTCGGAGTCCCGGATGAGATCCCGGACATCACGAGGAGTTCCGGAATGGTCCGGAGAATAAGATTCATATATAGGATGTCATTTTATGTGAATTAAAATGTCGCGGAAGGTTCTATGGAAGGTTCTAGAAGGTTATAGAAAAGTCCGGAAGAAACCACCAAGGAAGGTGGAGTCCACATGGGACTCCACCTCCATGGCCGGCCAA
Organism: Lolium perenne; assembly: GCF_019359855.2. NCBI lineage: Eukaryota > Viridiplantae > Streptophyta > Magnoliopsida > Poales > Poaceae > Lolium > Lolium perenne. The sequence goes on from NC_067244.2 coordinate 129,353,148, forward strand.
CCCTAGTGGGGGAGGAGTCCCAAGTGGACTCCCCCTTAGGGGGCCGGCCACCCCCCCATATGGGAGGTGGAACTCCCACCTCTAGTGGGAGTCCTAGCTTGGCTAGGTTTCCCCTCCATATGGAAGGTTTTGGTTTCGGGTCTTATTCGAAGACTTGGAGTCCAACACTTGGGGTTCCACCTATATAATGAGGGGCCAAGAGAGGGGGCCGGCCACCCTGATACGTCTCCGACGTATCGATAATTTCTTGTGTTCCATGCCACATTATTGATGATATCTACATGTTTTATGCACACTTTATGTCGTATTCGTGCATTTTCTGGAACTAACCTATTAACAAGATGCCGAAGTGCGAGTTGCTGTTTTCTGCTGTTTTTGGTTTCAGAAATCCTAGTAACGAAATATTCTCGGAATTGGACGAAATCAACGCCCAGGGTCCTATTTTGCCACGAAGCTTCCAGAAGACCGAAGAGGAGACGAAGTGGGGCCACGAGGTGGCCAGACTATAGGGCGGCGCGGCCCAAGCCCTGGCCGCGCCGGCCTATAGTGTGGGCCCCTCGTGCCGCCTCTTGACCTGCCCTTCCGCCTACTTAAAGCCTCCGTCGCGAAACCCCCAGTACCGAGAGCCACGATACGGAAAACCTTCCAGAGACGCCGCTGCCGCCAATCCCATCTCGGGGGATTCAGGAGATCGCCTCCGGCACCCTGCCGGAGAGGGGAATCATCTCCCGGAGGACTCTACGCCGCCATGGTCGCCTCCGGAGTGATGTGTGAGTAGTCTACCCCTGGACTATGGGTCCATAGCAGTAGCTAGATGGTTGTCTTCTCCCCATTGTGCTTAATTGTCGGGTCTTGTGAGCTGCCGAACATGATCAAGATCATCTATCTGTAATTCTATATGTTACGTTTGTTGGGATCCGATGAATAGAGAATACTTGTTATGTTGATTATCAATTTATATCTATGTGTTGCTTATGATCTTGCATGCTCTCCGTTACTAGTAGATGCTCTGGCCAAGTAGATGCTTGTAACTCCAAGAGGGAGTATTTATGCTCGATAGTGGGTTCATGTCTCCGTGAATCTGGGGAAGTGACAGAAATCTCTAAGATTATGGATGTGTTGTTGCCACTAGGGATAAAACATTGGTGCTATGTTCGAGGATGTAGTTACTGATTACATTACGCGCAATACTTAATGCAATTGTCTGTTGTTAGCAACTTAATACTGGAGGGGGTTCGGATGATAACCTGAAGGTGGACTTTTTAGGCATAGATGCATGCTGGATAGCGGTCTATGTACTTTGTCATAATGCCCAATTAAATCTCACAATACTCATTATAATATGTATGTGCATGGTCATGCCCTCTCTATTTGTCAATTGCCCAACTGTAATTTGTTCACCCAGCATGCTGTTTATCTTATGGGAGAGACACCTCTAGTGAACTGTGAATCCCGGTCCAATTCTCTATATTGAAATACAATCTACTGCAATACTGTTCTACTGTTTTCTGCAAACAATCATCTTCCACACAATACGGTTAATCCTTTGTTACAGCAAGCCGGTGAGATTGACAACCTCACTGTTTCGTTGGGGCAAAGTACTTTGGTTGTGTTGTGCAGGTTCCACGTTGGCGCCGGAATCTCTGGTGTTGCGCCACACTACATCCCGCCGCCATCAACCTTCAACGTGCTTCTTGACTCCTACTGGTTCGATTAAACCTTGGTTTCTTACTGAGGGAAACTTACCGCTGTGCGCATCACACCTTCCTCTTGGGGTTCCCAACGGACGTGTCAACTACACGCATCAAGCAAATTTCTGGCGCCGTTGCCGGGGACCTGAAGAAAAGCTACACCACAGAGATCTCTAACTCCCACGTCAACTTTGCGCCAGCAGCAAATTTCTGGCGCCGTTGCCGGGGAGATCAAGACACGCTGCAAGGGGAGTCTCCACTTCCCAATCTCTTTACTTTGTTTTTGTCTTGCTTAGTTTTATTTACTACTTTGTTTGCTGCACTAAATCAAAATACAAAAAATTAGTTGCTAGTTTTACTTTATTTGTTATCTTGTTTGCTATATCAAAAACACAAAAAAATTAGTTACTCGCATTTACTTTATCAAGTTTGCTTTATTTACTACTGCTAAAATGGCCACTCCTGAAAATACTAAGTTGTGTGACTTCACAACCACAAATAATAATGATTTCTTATGCACACCTATTGCTCCACCTGCTACTACAGCGGAATTCTTTGAAATTAAACCTGCTTTACTGAATCTTGTTATGCGAGAGCAATTTTCTGGTGTTAGTTCTGATGATGCTGCTGCCCATCTTAATAATTTTGTTGAACTATGTGAAATGCAAAAATATAAAGATGTAGATGGTGACATTATAAAATTAAAATTGTTCCCTTTCTCATTAAGAGGAAGAGCTAAAGATTGGTTGCTATCTCTGCCTAAGAATAGTATTGATTCATGGACTAAATGCAAGGATGCTTTTATTGGTAGATATTATCCCCCTGCTAAAATTATATCTTTGAGGAGTAGCATAATGAATTTTAAACAATTAGATACTGAGCATGTTGCAAAAGCATGGGAAAGAATGAAATCTTTGGTTAAAAATTGCCCAACCCATGGACTGACTACTTGGATGATCATCCAAACCTTTTATGCAGGACTGAATTTTTCTTCGCGGAACCTATTGGATTCAGCTGCTGGAGGTACCTTTATGTCCATCACTCTTGGTGAAGCAACAAAGCTTCTTGATAATATGATGATCAACTACTCTGAATGGCACATGGAAAGAGCTCCACAAGGTAAGAAGGTAAATTCTGTCGAAGAATCCTCTTCCTTGAGTGATAAGATTGATGCTATTATGTCTATGCTTGTGAATGATAGGACAAATGTTGATCCTAATAATCTTCCGTTAGCTTCATTGGTTGCCCAAGAAGAACATGTTGATGTAAACTTCATTAAAAATAATAATTTCAACAACAATGCTTATCGGAAAAATTCTAGTAATAACTATAGGCCATATCCTTATAATAATGGTAACGGTTATGCTAATTCTTATGGGAATTCTTACAATAATAATAGGAACACACCCCCTGGACTTGAAGCCATGCTTAAAGAATTTATTAGTACACAAACTGCTTTTAACAAATCTGTTGAAGAAAAGCTTTGGAAAATTGATATACTTGCTTCTAAAGTCGATAGTCTTGCTGCTGATGTTGATCTTTTGAAATCGAAAGTTATGCTTAATGAGAATCATCATAATAAAATTACTACTACAGCAAATGCCATCCAAGTTAGAATTAATGAGAATATAAGATTGATGGCTGAATTGCGTGCTAGGTGGGATAGAGAAGAAAATGAAAAACGAGCTAAAGAGAAGAATATAGCTAAAGTTTGGACTATTACCACCACAAGTAATGCTAATGCTACACATGTTGCTGCACCTCCCACTATTAATAATAAAAGAATTGGTGTTAGCAATGTTTCCACTTCTAATGCAAAGCGCGAGAAACTGCCTGAAACTGCTAAAACTGCTGAAACTGCCTGTGATAAAACTGCTGAAATTTTTTCCAACATTGGGGATGATGATCCCATTGCTTTAGATTATAATGGTTTGAATTTTGATGATTGCCACATATCTGAAGTTATAAAGTTCTTGCAAGAACTTGCTAAAAGTCCTAATGCTAGTGCTATAAATTTGGCTTTCACGCAACATATTACAAATGCTCTCATAAAAGCTAGAGAAGAGAAACTAGAGCGCGAAGCCTCTATTCCTAGAAAGCTAGAGGATGGTTGGGAGCCCATCATTAAGATTAAGATTAAAGATTTTGATTGTAATGCTTTATGTGATCTTGGTGCAAGTATTTCCGTTATGCCTAAGAAAATCTATAATATGCTTGACTTGCCACCGCTGAAAAATTGTTATTTGGATGTTAATCTTGCTGATCATTCTACAAAGAAACCTTTGGGGAAAGTTGATAATGTTCGCATTACCGTTAACAATAACCTTGTCCCCGTTGATTTTGTTGTCTTGGATATTGAATGCAATGCATCTTGTCCCATTATATTGGGAAGACCTTTTCTTCGAACTGTTGGTGCTATCATTGATATGAAGGAAGGTAATATAAAATATCAATTTCCTCTCAAGAAAGGTATGGAACACTTCCCTAGAAAGAGAATGAAGTTACCTTTTGATTCTATTATTAGAACAAATTATGATGTTGACACTTCGTCTCTTGATAATACTTGATAGACACTTTCTGCGCCTAGCTGAAAGGCGTTAAAGAAAAGCGCTTATGGGAAACAACCCATGGTTTTTACTACAGTACTTTGTTTTTATTTTGTGTCTTGGAAGTTGTTTACTACTGTAGAAACCTCTCCTTATCTTAGTTTAGTGTTTTGTTGTGCCAAGTAAAGTCGTTGATAGTAAAGTTCATACTAGATTTGGATTACTGCGCAGAAACAGATTTCTTTGCTGTCACGAATCTGGGCAAAATTCTCTGTAGGTAACTCAGAAAATTATGCCAATTTACGTGATTGATCCTCAGATATGTACGCAACTTTCATTCAATTTGAGCATTTTCATTTGAGCAATTCTGGTGCCTCGATAAAATTCATCAATACGAACTGTTCTGTTTTTGACAGATTCTGCCTTTTATTTCGCATTGCCAGTTTTGTTATGTTCGATGGATTTTTCGATTCCATTGACTTTCAGTAGCTTTGTGCAATGTCCAGAAGTGTTAAGAATGATCATGTCACCTCTGAACATGTTAATTTTTATTGTGCACTAACCCTCTAATGAGTTGTTTCGAGTTTGGTGTGGAGGAAGTTTTCAAGGATCAAGAGAGGGAGATGATACAACATGATCAAGGAGAGTGAAAGCTCTAAGCTTGGGGATGCCCCGGTGGATCACCCCTGCATATTCTAAGAAGACTCAAGTGTCTAAGCTTGGGGATGCCCAAGGCATCCCCTTCTTCATCGACAACATTATCAGGTTCCTCCCCTGAAACTATATTTTTATTCCATCACATCTTATGTGTTTTTCTTGTAGCGTCGGTTTGTTTTTGTTTTTGTTTTGTTTGAATAAAATGGATCCTAGCATTCACTGTATGGGAGAGAGACACGCTCTGCTGTAGCATATGGACAAGTATGTCCTTAGGCTCTACTCATAGTATTCATGACGAAGTTTCTTCTTCGTTAAATTGTTATATGGTTGGAATTGGAAAATGATACATGTAGTAATTGCTAAAATGTCTTGGATAATGTGATACTTGGCAATTGTTGTGCTCATGTTTAAGCTCTTGCATCATATGCTTTGCACCCATTAATGAAGAAATACATAGAGCATGCTAAAATTTGGTTTGCATATTTGGTCTCTCTAAAGTCTAGATAATTTCTAGTATTGAGTTTGAACAACAAGGAAGACGGTGTAGAGTCTTATAATGTTTACAATATGTCTTTTATGTGAGTTTTGTTGCACCGTTCATCCTTGTGTTTCTTTCAAATAACCTTGCTAGCCTAAACCTTGTATCGAGAGGGAATACTTCTCATGCATCCAAAATCCTTGAGCCAACCGCTATGCCATTTGTGTCCACCATACCTACCTACTACATGGTATTTCTCCGCCATTCCAAAGTAAATTGCTTGAGTGCTACCTTTAAAATTCCACTCTTCACCTTTACAATATATAGCTCATGGGACAAATAGCTTAAAAACTATTGTGGTATTGAATATGTACTTATGCACTTTATCTCTTATTAAGTTGCTCGTTGTGCGATAACCATGTTCACTGGGGACGCCATCAACTACTCTTTGTTGAATTTCATGTGAGTTGCTATGCATGTTCGTCTTGTCTGAAGTAAGGGAGATCTACCACCTTATGGTTAAGCATGCATATTGTTAGAGAAGAACATTGGGCCGCTAACTAAAGCCATGATCCATGGTGGAAGTTTCAGTTTTGGACATATATCCTCAATCTCAAATGAGAAAATTAATTGTTGTTACATGCTTATGCATAAAAGAGGAGTCCACTATCTGTTGTCTATGTTGTCCCGGTATGGATGTCTAAGTTGAGAATAATCAATAGCGAGAAATCCGATGCGAGCTTTCTCCTTAGACCTTTGTACAGGCGGCATAGAGGTACCCCTTTGTGACACTTGGTAAAAACATGTGCATTGCGATGATCCGGTAGTCCAAGCTAATTAGGACAAGGTGCGGGCACTATTAGTATACTATGCATGAGGCTTGCAACTTGTAAGATATAATTTACATGATACATATGCTTTATTACTACGTTGACAAAATTGTTTCATGTTTTCAAAATAAAAGCTCTAGCACAAAAATAGCAATCGATGTTTTTCCTCTATGGAGGACCATTATTTTTTACTTTTATGTTGAGTCAGTTCACCTATTTCTCTCCACCTCAAGAAGCAAACACTTGTGTGAACTGTGCATTGATTCCTACATACTTGCATATTGCACTTATTATATTACTCTATGTTGACAATTATCCATGAGATATACATGTTACAAGTTGAAAGCAACCGCTGAAACTTAATCTTCCTTTGTGTTGCTTCAATACCTTTACTTTGATTTATTGCTTTATGAGTTAACTCTTATGCAAGACTTATTGATGCTTGTCTTGAAGTACTATTCATGAAAAGTCTTTGCTATATGATTCACTTGTTTACTCATGTCATATACATTGTTTTGATCGCTGCATTCACTACATATGCTTTACAAATAGTATGATCAAGGTTATGATGGCATGTCACTCCAGAAATTATCTTTGTTATCGTTTTACCTGCTCGGGACGAGCAGAACTAAGCTTGGGGATGCTGATACGTCTCCGACGTATCGATAATTTCTTGTGTGCCATGCCACATTATTGATGATATCTACATGTTTTATGCACACTTTATGTCATATTCGTGCATTTTCTGGAACTAACCTATTAACAAGATGCCGAAGTGCCAGTTGATGTTTTCTGCTGTTTTTGGTTTCAGAAATCCTAGTAACGAAATATTCTCGGAATTGGACGAAATCAACGCCCAGGGTCCTATTTTGCCACGAAGCTTCCAGAAGACCGAAGAGGAGACGAGGTGGGGCTACGAGGTGGCCAGACTACAGGGCGGCGCGGCCCAAGCCCTGGCCACGCCGGCCTGTAGTGTGGGCCCCTCGTGCCACCTCTTGACCTGCCCTTCCGCCTACTTAAAGCCTCCGTCGCGAAACCCCCAGTACCGAGAGCCACGATACGGAAAACCTTCCAGAGACGCCGCCGCCGTCAATCCCATCTCGGGGGATTCAGGAGATCGCCTCCGGCACCCTGCCGGAGAGGGGAATCATCTCCCGGAGAACTCTACGCCGCCATGGTCACCTCCGGAGTGATGTGTGAGTAGTCTACCCCTGGACTATGGGTCCATAGCAGTAGCTAGATGGTTGTCTTCTCCCCATTGTGCTTAATTGTCGGGTCTTGTGAGCTGCCGAACATGATCAAGATCATCTATCTGTAATTCTATATGTTGCGTTTGTTGGGATCCGATGAATAGAGAATACTTGTTATGTTGATTATCAATTTATATCTATGTGTTGTTTATGATCTTGCATGCTCTCCGTTACTAGTAGATGCTCTGGCCAAGTAGATGCTTGTAACTCCAAGAGGGAGTATTTATGCTCGATAGTGGGTTCATGTCTCCGTGAATCTGGGGAAGTGACAGAAATCTCTAAGATTATGGATGTGCTGTTGCCACTAGGGATAAAACATTGGTGCTATGTTCGAGGATGTAGTTACTGATTACATTACGCGCAATACTTAATGCAATTGTCTGTTGTTAGCAACTTAATACTGGAGGGGGTTCGGATGATAACCTGAAGGTGGACTTTTTAGGCATAGATGCATGCTGGATAGCGGTCTATGTACTTTGTCGTAATGCCCAATTAAATCTCACAATACTCATCATAATATGTATGTGCATGGTCATTCCCTCTCTATTTGTCAATTGCCCAACTGTAATTTGTTCACCCAGCATGATGTTTATCTTATGGGAGAGACACCTCTAGTGAACTGTGGACCCCGGTCCAATTCTCTATACTGAAATACAATCTACTGCAATACTGTTCTACTGTTTTCTGCAAACAATCATCTTCCACACAATACGGTTAATCCTTTGTTACAGCAAGCCGGTGAGATTGACAACCTCACTGTTTCGTTGGGGCAAAGTACTTTGGTTGTGTTGTGCAGGTTCCACGTTGGCGCCGGAATCTCTGGTGTTGCGCTGCACTACATCCCGCCGCCATCAACCTTCAACGTGCTTCTTGACTCCTACTGGTTCGATTAAACCTTGGTTTCTTACTGAGCGAAACTTGCCGCTGTGCGCATCACACCTTCCTCTTGGGGTTCCCAACGGACGTGTCAACTACACGCAGGTGGTATGAATATATATGAGCAGTGGCAACGGCACCAGAAAAGTGCTTTGCCCAGGACAGTAAACAAGCAGTAGTAACGCAGCAGTAGTAACGCAGTAAAACAGTAAACAAGCAGCGATAGCAGTATTTAGGACCAAGGCCTAGGGATCATACTTTCACTAGTGGACACTCTCAACATTGATCACATAACAGAATAGATAAATGCATACTCTACACTCTCTTGTTGGATGATGAACACATGTCATTACCATTGTCTTGGATTGCTGCATTCATTACATATGTTTACAATATGATCAAGTTTATGATGGCATGTCACTCCAGAAATTATCTTTGTTTATCGTTTACCTGCTCGGGACGAGCAGGAACTAAGCTTGGGGATGCTGATACGTCTCCGACGTATCGATAATTTCTTATGTTCCATGCCACATTATTGATGATATCTACATGTTTTATGCACACTTTATGTCATATTCGTGCATTTTCTGGAACTAACCTATTAACAAGATGCCGAAGTGCCAGTTGCTGTTTTTCTGCTGTTTTTGGTTTCAGAAATCCTAGTAACGAAATATTCTCGGAATTGGACGAAATCAACGCCCAGGTTCCTATTTTGCCCGGAAGCATCCAGAACACACGAGAACCGCCAGAGAGGGGGCACAGGGCCACCAAACCCTAGGCCGGCGCGGCCAAGGGGGGGCCCGCACCCCCCTATAGTGTGGCCCCCCAGAAGTCCACCGACCTTGCCCTTCCGCCTATTTAAAGCCTCCGTCGCGAAAACCCTGATACGTTCGACGAAACCAGAGAAAACCTTCCAGAGCCGCCGCCATCGCGAAGCCAATATCTGGGGGACAGGAGTCTCTGTTCCGGCACGCCGCCGGGACGGGGAAGTGCCCCCGGAAGGCTCCTCCATCGACACCACCGCCATCTTCATCACCGCTGCTGTCTCCCATGAGGAGGGAGTAGTTCTCCATCGAGGCTCGGGGCTGTACCGGTAGCTATGTGGTTCATCTCTCTCCTATGTACTTCAATACAATAATCTCATGAGCTGCTTTACATGATTGAGATTCATATGATGATGCTTGTAATCTAGATGTCGTTATGCTAGTCAAGTGAATTTTACTTATGTGATCTCCGGAGACTCCTTGTCCCACGTGTGTAAAGGTGACAGTGTGTGCACCGTGTGGGTCTCTTAGGCTATATTTCACAGAATACTTATTCACTGTTATGAATGGCATAGTGAAGTGCTTATTTATATCCCTTTATGATTGCAATGTGTTTTGTATCACAATTTATCTATGTGCTACTCTAGCAATGTTATTAAAGTAGTTTTATTCCTCCTGCACGGTGTAATGGTGACAGTGTGTGCATCCGTGTTAGTACTTGGCGTAGGCTATGATTATGATCTCTTGTAGATTATGAAGTTAACTATTGCTATGATAGTATTGATATGATCTATGCCTCCTTTCTTAGCATGAAGGTGACAGTGTGCATGCTATGTTAGTACTTGGTTTAGTCGTACTGATCTTTCATGCACTCTAAGGTTATTTAAATATGAACATTGAATTGTGGAGCTTGTTAACTCCGGCATTGAGGGTTCGTGTAATCCTACGCAATGGTGTTCATCATCCAACAAGAGTGTAGAGTATGCATTTATCTATTCTGTTATGTGATCAATGTTGAGAGTGTCCACTAGTGAAAGTCTGATCCCTAGGCCTTGTTCCTAAATACTGCTATCACTGCTTGTTTACAGTTTTACTGCGTTACTACTGTTGCGTTACTACTGCTTGTTTACTGTCCTGGGCAAAGCACTTTTCTGGTGCCGTTGCTACTGCTCATACTTATTCATACCACCTGTATTTCAATATCTCTTCGCCGAACTAGTGCACCTATTAGGTGTGTTGGGGACACAAGAGACTTCTTGCTTTGTGGTTGCAGGGTTGCATGAGAGGGATATCTTTGACCTCTTCCTCCCTGAGTTCGATAAACCTTGGGTGATCCACTTAAGGGAAAACTTGCTGCTGTTCTACAAACCTCTGCTCTTGGAGGCCCAACACTGTCTATAGGAAAAGGAGGGGGCGTAGATGTAACATCCCAAGTTTCAATAAAATGAACAAGAGAGAGAGAGTTCAAGAATCCAAAATTCAGAGCCAACAAAAACTTTTCTCATCATATAGGACTATGCATATTAGCTCACCTTATTAATTTATTTGAGTGTGCTTTTGCCATGATGCTTGTTTATGTGTTACTCTCATTCTAAAAACCCTAGCAATGATCACTTGATCACCCATAGCCAAATAAAAAAATAAAATAGAAAGAAATTCTAAAAATCCACTTCACACTCACATAAGGCTTATGCCATTTTTACAAATCTTTGATCTAGGCCAAATTGGTTTGCACCATTACTTGTAAATGGTTACTAAACACTTATCAACACCTTTGAAATCAAGCCAACTCAATTCAAAACAAATTTGAATCAAAATGGAGCTCACATGTGATTATGGTCATATGTGCCATTTTTACCCTGATGCCCACTTTGAGCCCCTGGATTTTTACTTTTCACCTCTACACTTTGTCAGCTCTCTGCACCTCATCCAAGACAACATCAAACACTTCAACTTTGCCCAACACCATCACCCCAAATTCTTTACCAAATTCAAATGAGAGGCAAGCAAAGTTGGAACAAACTCACATATGCAAGATCATATGCAAAATGTGATTTTGCATCTCAACTCCATTTTGACCACCACCACCACCAAAATGCTCCATTTAATATATGATTGCAACCCACCAAAAAGATTTGCAAAATTCAAAAATTATTTTCTTTCGGGCATTTCCACAAACACTTGGCAGGCAGGGTGAAGAATGTTGCCCATACTGAAAATTTGAGAGGACCAAGTCCAACCTAAACCACCACAGCCACCCCTGGACCCTCCTCTCACCTCACAACATTAGTTCCACCACTTGCACTGGCCATGGTTTGATTTAATCAACAAAACCTTGCCATGCCGTGGCATGGCATGTCCATGTCATGCCATCTCCTCACCTGGTCGATTCCAGCATGCACCACCATGTCTGGCCGCTCCCTCTCACCTCCCTGAACACGCCCGTGCACCCCCTTGACCAAGACCACGCGTGCACACGCGGGCATTGGCGCGCCCACGCGCCCATGCCGCGCCAGAGCGCGCATGGCGCCAACCCTGGACACGCCAGGGCGTGACGACGCCCACGGCCCTGCGTCCCCTCCACCCTTCCTCTCAGCACCAGGCGACGCACGATGACTCGCTGAAGCGCCTGGACACGTCCACTAGCCCGCGGGAACGTCAGCCGTGACGACCACGACGACGCCTGCCCGCCATGGCCCGAGCACTCCCATCAAGCGCGCCAGCGCCACAGAGCCTCTGCGGAGCCACGATCACGCTCGTCACCTTCGCCAGTGCACCAGCAACACGCCGAGCCCATCACTTGCCCCTTGGCGCCCTTGGAACGACGACGCCGTCGATGACTGCCGCTCCGCCCCACTGCCACCTCTCGCCCCTATAAAAGGGGAGCCCCTCCCACTGAACTGAGCACGCCAACACCCTCCACTCATCCTCACAGCTCTCCACGACCGCTCAATTTCACCAGCTAGCCACCCCACTGCTCCAATCGCAAGATCGATGCCGCCGCCAGTACACGGAGTCGCCGGAGCAGGAGGCCGCCATTGGAGACGCAACTGCTACAGGCTGCTTCCTCTACCTCGCCAATGTCCTCGCCGCGCTTCGCCGACCCTCGCCGCGCCGCCGGTGAGCCATCGACCCCCTGCCGTCGCCGCCAGTACTCGCCCTTCTCGCCGGAGACGACGACGTCTGTCGTTCGTCCGATCCGATTCTAATCCTACGGTCCACCTCCCTCGTACCGATTCGGTGTGTTTAAACACACTGACATGTGGTCCCCACACTGTCAGCTGGCCCGCTGCGCTGGACGCAGTACTGGGCCGGCCCATTTTCCCTTTCTCTCTGCAGCCCAGTTATTTCCCGCGCGAGCCCACGGTTTGAATTCAAATTTGGAAATTAGAAAAATACCCTATTCTGATGCAAACTTTGAATTTCAATAGGGACAAATCTACTCGGCCAAATTTTGCAAACTTGATATTGTTGGAAAGCTTAGGATTTTATCTACCCAATGCCACTGGATAGAACCCTATATCTATTGTAGAATTAAAATGACAAAATAAACAAGGCAGGGACTTTTCTGCCTTATAATAATTCTTAAAAATCAACCATAAATGCTTTTCAATTAATTCCACCTCCAATAATTCACTTTTCACTTATACTAATTGTTTCTACAAAAATATGCCATGCCTACTTTGAATGATCATGGCTTAGTTGATTTAAATGACTTTATGGCTATTTCTAGTCAAAGATATTGTCCAAAACTATTAAGAAATCTTATGAGAGAGTTTCTCTCATTTAAATCTTGTCACCACCATTTCCAAATGAAGTAGAGACTCTGGTCATTTAGGTCTCATAGGAAATGTGGGTGATATTAAATCTTTGTTATGCTAGAATTAAATTGTATGAGGTGCTCACCTCATTTAAATCATTTTCTCCAAATGATAAGTGTGAAGAGGTTGACTTGGGTCAACCTAGGTCACATATTATGCATAAGAGAAATTAAATCTTGATAAGATAATAAGAGGAAATTATTTCTCTGAATAATTCAAAGTGACAATTAAGACTAGTATGAGAGGAAATTATTTTTCTTAAATAATAAGAAAAACACATCCACCAACTTAATAGTAATATGTGATGCTAGTTTAAGTGTGTGAACCATGTTTGTGCCTAGTTTAGTAAATTAGTTTGGTGTGATGATTGTGTACTCCGTATTCGTATTTTAGACGCTAGTACCGAGGAGTACCAGGAGGAGGAGGAGGTCTACTTCCAAGAAGAAGAAGACCACTTTGACCAGTTTCCCAACCAAGGCAAGATAATACTCTTGCAAAGTGCAAAGCTCACCATGAGCAAGGCATTACCCCATTTACTTTATGCTTATGATCCTATTTCCCAGTTTTACTTTACAAGCTTTATTTACCTTTGTTTTATCAAAGTACTTTTTGATTTATGATTTACCTGGTTAGTATTGAGTTAGTACAAGAGTATCAAACTTAGCCTAGAAGCAAAGCAAATACTTAGCACCCCTCATACATAGTTGCTAGTGCTAAACTAAAAATGACTACTCTAGATGGGAACATGGGTTGATGAATTGATGATGGTGAAAACCTTGGAATGATGAGTCATTTCCATTGAAAGATTTTGAAGGTGAATATGACCCTGAAGTTGACTGGGTGATTTTAGCTAAAAACTGATGATTGAGTTGGATGCGATACCTTACCAATATTAAGTACCCCCACAATACCTGATTATGGGTAGGGCTTAGCTGGAAATTTATGTGTCTTAGTATGGGTTCCCTCTGAACACACATCATAGGGGTTATGCTTGAGGCTGCCTCCGTTGTTGAGAAATGATGTGAATTGAGGTGAATTGTATGGCCAAGCCCTGTGCAGTTCCCGGGTTAACAGTTGTTTTTCACCGGGAGGCCAAGCTCATGGGGAGAGGTGCCTATACTAGGGTGTGTAAGTGAAAGGTTAATGGTTGATGATCCGCGTACTGAGTTACGATTATTCGGGGTTTTATCCCTGACGGATGTAATCAAATGTTGTGGCACAAGTGTGCAACCTCTGCAGAGTGTAGAACTATTCGAATAGCCGCGTCCGCGGATATGGACATTTGGAAAGGCCATTCTGTTTCCGTCATCAGAATTTATATCTATGTGACTGGTGATTTTTGAACTTGAACTTGAACAGTGACTTTGAATTTGAATCACAACTGAGTTGTGGGAATGACACTAATGTTCCCACTTGAGTTAGTTAGCACATGAGGAGTTGTTTTACGAAAAGGTTTATCAACCAAAATTGGCTTTATGCAAATAAAGTTAGAGCTTAGAACACTCTCAATAGTAATGTTAGTACTTACTTTAGTATTAGATTGCGAGTACTTAAAGTACTCACGGCTTTGTCCCTGGCTATTCAAATGGCCAGACTATGAAGCCGAGCAGCAAGATCTGAGGATGACGATCAGCAGGACGTCTACCACAACTAGGAGCTTCTAACGTCAAGCGTTGGCCTGTGGACTAGAGAGTCCTTGTATCTTACGCTTCCGCTATGAACTTGTGTTGTTCGTTGATCATTAGATCAACTATTTGTGTAATATGGATCATGTGATTCCAAGTTGTAAGACATTATGGTTTGTAATGAATGATGACTGTGATACTTAACTATTATGCCTCGCAACAACAATTTCCTGGGATTGCGATGTATGACATAATAGGCATTCGGACTTAAAAATCCGGGTGTTGACAAGTTGGTATCAGAGCCATTGTTTGACCTTAGGAGACCCTAGTTAGAAATGGACGTTCTGAAAATTTAGTTTCCAAAAAGGAATGAAGTATTTCTGAAAATTTAAGTCCTTGTCTTCTCCTTGAGTTCTTTGGAAAAACAAGAAGACATGCTCTTCCTTAGAAATATAACTAAAATTTTGCCACACTTGTTCACTTCTCTAACTTAATCCTTTAGTTCACTTTCAGATGGAGCCCGTGAACACGAAGTTTTACCAGCTTGGGAATGGGGGAAGCTTGATCTTCGAGCACGACCTCAACGCCCTTTCCAACCACCTTGGTCGCCCGCACCCGGAGTTCCACGGAGCCCAGATCGCGAACCAGCCAGGAGGCGAACTGCAGTGGATCATCACTGCGGATTTGAGGGGCAAGATGGAGCCTCCCACTTCTGAGAGGATCCTCTTCTCCTTCATGGAGAGCAACTGGCTGGACGGACTTGCCCGCGCCCTTCAGGAGGGACTCGCACGCATGTGCGGGATGAGCGGGGAGGCACTCAAGCACCCTCGCTTTTCTCACCTCGCGAGGCGTAACTCTGCTGGAGAGCCCATGGACATGTCATCCCACCCGGAGCTGAAGCACCATGTGGAGCATCTAGACTTCATGCTGTACCACACGCAGCAGGATCTCGACCACTCCCGTGAGTACGCCAACCAGACTCACGCCCGCATCATCGAGCAAGGAGATGCCATCAAGATGCTCGCCAACGACCGCAGGACCCTCCGCCAGCAGCGGGCGAAGAGGGATGCCACCATCACTCGCCTCCGCGCGAAGATAGCAGCACTCGAGGCCACTGTCAAGGCCCAGGAGGAGCAGATGAAGAAGATGGAGGAAGATGGAGAAGACATTCAGGGACGAAGCAACTACCTGAGTGACGACAACGACTTCGAGGAGGATGAGAACACCGAGGGGGAAGACTACGACTTCCTGGACGATGAAGA
Organism: Lolium perenne; assembly: GCF_019359855.2. Lineage (NCBI taxonomy): Eukaryota > Viridiplantae > Streptophyta > Magnoliopsida > Poales > Poaceae > Lolium > Lolium perenne. The sequence continues at coordinate 129,368,948 of NC_067244.2, forward strand.
TGATGACCACACCCCCATCGATGTTGATGAGGATGAGGAGTAGTTCACTTATGCACTATCGTAGGTGTGAGTTGTATCCCGCCCCATGTATCGTAGCTTGGAGAAGAAGGGTTCTTAAAACCCTTAGTGTGTTAGCTTGTAAGGTGTGTTGCTTGCTATGAATGAATGTATGTTTGTGTCATCATGAAAAGACTTCAAGTTTTAAGCTTTTGAACTTAAACACAAAACAAGCCATAGAAAATTTCCCTCTTATCTCATGATCAATCTAAATGCTCAGATGGCCCCTCCAACTCGCAACGCGAATCAAGACGCTATGATGCAGATGTTGCAAGTTATGCTGGAAGATAGAGAAGCAGAAAGAGCTGAAAGGCAAGCCAACATTGCAGCACTTCAACAGCTTGCCAACAACAATCAAGGCCACCATGATCATCCAGGATCCAAGCTCAAGAACTTCCAGAATACCAACCCGCCAGTTTTCAGCAAGACTGAAGAACCACTTGATGCAGATGATTGGCTCCAAACTATGGAGAACAATCTAGAAGTAGCTGGAGTTGAAGAGAATGAGAAAGTGATGTTTGCCACGCACTACTTAGCAGGACCAGCAAGAGCTTGGTGGACAAGCACCCGTGCCATGAACGCGGGACAGTTTATCACTTGGACTGATTTCAAGCTCAAATTCAGCAAGTACCATGTGCCCCCGGGTCTGATAAAGAAGATGAGAGATGAGTTCCGTGAACTGAAGCAAGGCCGGATGTCCGTGGTGGAATACCGCGACAAGTTTCTCACCCTGTCAAGGTACGCCCCGGATGAGACCGACACTACTGAGAAGAGGAAGGAAAGGTTCCTGAACGGACTGCATGATGAGATGCAGACTGTGTTGATCAACATCCCCTTTGCCGACCTCGAAGCCCTTGTTGACTCCGCCATCCAAATGGAGGGCAAACTGCACCAAGCCAGCGAGAACCGCAAGCGCCGCATGATGAATCAGAGTGGGCCTAGCAATGCCCCAAGGTATCGCCCCAACTCAGGTGGAGGCTTCAGGAACAACAAGCCCAATGCACAGATGTCACGTCCGGTTTATCAGAACCGGAGTGGAGGAAACCCCAGGCCAGGAGGCCACCACAACAACAGCAACTACAACACCAACAACAACTTCAACCGCGTTCCGCCGAGAGCCCCCAACAACAACAACAACAACACCAACACCGCACCAAGGACCGGGAGCAATGCAATCCCCGTCGCAAACAAGCAGGACAAGACCACCATCACTTGCTATGAGTGTGGTGTAGTGGGGCATTACTCCAATGAGTGTCCCAAGAGGCTCGCCAAGCTCGCAGGCAACCCCGCACCACCAGCTCAGCAGCAACGCCGTGTCTCCACCGGCAAGAAGTTCGCCCCCAACAACCCGAACAACCGCGGAGGTCGCCTCTACCACATGAATGCTGAGGAAGCCCAGGAAGCACCTGACGTGGTGCTGGGTATGTTCTCTGTTAACTCAATACCAGCAAGAGTGTTGTTTGATTCTGGAGCATCGCATTCGTTCGTTACAGAAGATTTTGTGTGCACTAGTAAGATTCAACCAATCAGCTTGAAACATGTCATGGTAGTTCAAATACCTGGATCAACAACTAAAGCTAGAAAATTTTGCAAAGATGTACCCATCAGAATCCATGAAATAGACTTTTATGCAAACTTGATTGTTCTAGGAACAAAAGGATTGGAAGTAGTCCTGGGTATGGATTGGATGGCGAAACATCATGGATTGATAGACTACGCCAAGAAGGCCATCACCATGACAAGTAGCACCGGAATAATAATAGAACACTTGTCTGAAAAACTACCCCGAAATTTCACTTGCAACCAAAGTGTAGCCAAGCCAACTCTGGATCAAATCAGGGTCGTCTGTCGATACCCTGATGTGTTTCCGGATGATCTACCCGGTATGCCCCCGGACCGGGATATCGAGTTTATCATTGAGTTAATTCCGGGAACAGGACCTATAGCCCAGAGAGCCTATAGCATGAACCCCGCAGAGTTAATGGAACTGAAGAAGCAACTGGATGATATGTTGTACAAGGGTCTGATTCGACCAAGTGCGTCGCCTTGGAGATCACCGGTTTTGTTTGTGGATAAAAAGGACGGTGCCACTCGTTTGGTTACGGATTATCGTAAGCTCAACGATGTCACCATCAAGAACAAATATCCCCTGCCGAAGATAGAAGATCTGTTTGACCAGCTAACCGGTGCCCAAGTATTCTCAAAGATTGATCTGAGGACAGGTTACCATCAACTGAAGATCCGAGCAACAGATATTCCCAAGACTGCCTTTACCACCAGATATGGACTGTATGAGTACAATGTCATGTCCTTTGGACTGACCAATGCCCCCGCTTACTTCATGAATCTCATGAATAAGATCTTTATGGAATTCCTGGATAAGTTTGTCGTGGTCTTCATTGACGACATCCTTATCTACTCCAAATCAGAAGAAGAACATGAGCAACACTTGGAAGTGGTTCTAGAAACCCTTAGGCAGCATCAGTTGTACGCCAAGTTTAGCAAATGTGAGTTTTAGTTGAAAGAAGTAGGATTCCTGGGACACATCTTGTCTGCAGGAGGAATTGCTGTAGATCCCGCAAAAATCAAAACCGTTGAGGAATGGAAAGCCCCAACCACCCAGACTGAAGTCCGAGCATTTCTGGGATTAGCGGGATATTACCGCCGATTCGTTGAAGGATTTTCAAGCATCGCAAGACCAATGACCCAACTGCTGAAGAAGGACCGGAAATTTGACTGGAATGACAAATGTGAAGAAAGCTTTCGGCTACTCAAGCTCAGATTAACCACAGCCCCAATACTGATCATGCCCGATGTCACCAAGCCATTTGATGTCTATTGTGATGCTTCCAAGACTGGTCTTGGATGTGTGTTGATGCAAGAAGGCAAAGTGATATCTTACCTATCCAGGCAACTGAAGCAACATGAACAGAACTATCCAACCCATGACTTGGAGTTAGCAGCCGTAGTGTTAGCCCTGAAGGTTTGGCGTCATTACCTCATGGGTAATCGATGCGAGATATATTCAGATCACAAGAGCCTGAAGTACATTTTCACCCAGAAGGAGCTGAACATGAGACAGTGCAGATGGATAGAATTAATCAAGGATTACGACATGGAAATTCACTACCACCCCGGCAAGGCCAATGTGGTAGAGGATGCCTTGAGCAGACTGCCGTGTCAGTTGAACTCCATGATCTCAATAGAGCAACCAAGCCTGTACCAAGAGTTTGAACAATTCAGACTAGAGCTAGTGAGCGAAGGATTCCTCGCCAGCATTGAGCTCCAACCCACTTTGATGAGCCAGATAAAAGAAGCCCAGAAAGGAAATGCCAGCATTGATGGAATAAAGAGTCAGATAGCTGCAGGAAAGGCACCAGGATTCACCATAGATGAAGCAGGAGTTCTTTGGTACAACGAACGCCTGTGTGTACCATCAGATTCAGAGTTGAAACAAGTCATTCTGAAGGAAGCTCATGATACACTGTATTCCATTCATCCCGGAGGAACCAAGATGTACCAAGACCTGAAGGAACAATTCTGGTGGCACGGAATGAAGCGAGAAATAGGAAGCTACATCGCCAAGTGTGATATCTGTCAACGAGTCAAGGCAGAACATCAACGACCCGCAGGACTGTTGCAACCTTTACAGATTCCTGAGTGGAAATGGGACTCTGTCGGTATGGATTTTATCACGGGATTGCCCAAATCTAGCAGAGGAAATGACTCCATTTGGGTAGTCATCGATAGGTTGACCAAAGTTGCACATTTCATCCCTGTCAAGACCACCTATCAAGGCCCAAAGCTTGCAGAGTTATACATATCCAGAATAGTCAGCCTGCATGGAACACCAAAGTCAATTGTGTCAGATAGAGGATCACAATTCACCTCAAGATTCTGGCAGAAAGTGCATGAAGGACTAGGAACCCGCCTGAATTTCAGCACAGCCTACCACCCACAGACTGACGGACAGACCGAGAGAGTCAACCAGATACTAGAAGATATGTTGAGAGCCTGTGTGCTAGAGTACGGATCCAAATGGGAAGACTGCCTACCCTATGCAGAATTCTCCTACAACAATAGCTATCAAGCCAGCTTACAGATGGCCCCCTTTGAAGCCCTGTACGGAAGGAAATGCCGTACCCCTCTGAACTGGTCGGAAGTCGGAGATAGTCAGGTCTTCGGCCCCGATGTTCTCCGCGAAGCCGAAGAGAAGGTGCACAAAATCCGAGAGTACCTCAAGACCGCCCAATCAAGACAGAAGAGCTACGCCGACAAGAGACGCCGGGAGATGACATTCGAGATCGGAGATTTTGTGTATCTCAAAGTCTCACCCCTCAAAGGAATGCAGAGATTCCAACTCAAAGGAAAGCTCGCCCCCAGATATGTCGGACCATTCAAGATTCTGAGTCGCCGAGGAGAAGTCTCATATCAGTTAGAACTACCGGAAGAGATGTCCGCCGTACACAATGTGTTTCACATCTCACTGCTTTGGAAATGCCTAGAAGTGCCGGAAAAGACCGAAGTATTCAAGAAAATCGACCACAGAGCCATTGATATCAACAAGGATCTAACCTACCGCGAAGTGCCGATTCGCATCCTTGAAGAAGCATTCAGGACCACCCGCACCCAAAGTATCAAGTTCCTGAAAATACAATGGAGTAATCACACCGAAGAAGAAGCAACTTGGGAACGCGAGGAGGACATGAAGAAGGAATACCCAGATCTCTTTAGTGCCTAGTTTTCTCTAGATCTCGGGACGAGATCTTTTGTAAGGGGGAAGGGTTTGTAACATCCCAAGTTTCAATAAAATGAACAAGAGAGAGAGAGTTCAAGAATCCAAAATTCAGAGCCAACAAAAACTTTTCTCATCATATAGGACTATGCATATTAGCTCACCTTATTAATTTATTTGAGTGTGCTTTTGCCATGATGCTTGTTTATGTGTTACTCTCATTCTAAAAACCCTAGCAATGATCACTTGATCACCCATAGCCAAATAAAAAAATAAAATAGAAAGAAATTCTAAAAATCCACTTCACACTCACATAAGGCTTATGCCATTTTTACAAATCTTTGATCTAGGCCAAATTGGTTTGCACCATTACTTGTAAATGGTTACTAAACACTTATCAACACCTTTGAAATCAAGCCAACTCAATTCAAAACAAATTTGAATCAAAATGGAGCTCACATGTGATTATGGTCATATGTGCCATTTTTACCCTGATGCCCACTTTGAGCCCCTGGATTTTTACTTTTCACCTCTACACTTTGTCAGCTCTCTGCACCTCATCCAAGACAACATCAAACACTTCAACTTTGCCCAACACCATCACCCCAAATTCTTTACCAAATTCAAATGAGAGGCAGGCAAAGTTGGAACAAACTCACATATGCAAGATCATATGCAAAATGTGATTTTGCATCTCAACTCCATTTTGACCACCACCACCACCAAAATGCTCCATTTAATATATGATTGCAACCCACCAAAAAGATTTGCAAAATTCAAAAATTATTTTCTTTCGGGCATTTCCACAAACACTTGGCAGGCAGGGTGAAGAATGTTGCCCATACTGAAAATTTGAGAGGACCAAGTCCAACCTAAACCACCACAGCCACCCCTGGACCCTCCTCTCACCTCACAACATCAGTTCCACCACTTGCACTGGCCATGGTTTGATTTAATCAACAAAACCTTGCCATGCCGTGGCATGGCATGTCCATGTCATGCCATCTCCTCACCTGGTCGATTCCAGCATGCACCACCATGTCTGGCCGCTCCCTCTCACCTCCCTGAACACGCCCGTGCACCCCCTTGACCAAGACCACGCGTGCACACGCGGGCATTGGCGCGCCTAGTGGCGCCCAGAACGCGCCCATGCCGCGCCAGAGCACGCATGGCGCCAACCCTGGACACGCCAGGGCGTGACGACGCCCACGGCCCTGCGTCCCCTCCACCCTTCCTCTCAGCGCCAGGCGACGCACGACGACTCGCTGAAGCGCCTGGACACGTCCACTAGCCCGCGGGAACGTCAGCCGTGACGACCACGACGACGCCTGCCCGCCATGGCCCGAGCACTCCCATCAAGCGCGCCAGCGCCACAGAGCCTCTGCGGAGCCACGATCACGCTCGTCACCTTCGCCAGTGCACCAGCAACACGCCGAGCCCATCACTTGCCCCTTGGCGCCCTTGGAACGACGACGCCGTCGATGACTGCCGCTCCGCCCCACTGCCACCTCTCGCCGCTATAAAAGGGGAGCCCCTCCCACTGAACTGAGCACGCCAACACCCTCCACTCATCCTCACAGCTCTCCACGACCGCTCAATTTCACCAGCTAGCCACCCCACTGCTCCAATCGCAAGATCGACGCCGCCGCCAGTACACGGAGTCGCTGGAGCAGGAGGCCGCCATTGGAGACGCAACTGCTACAGGTTGCTTCCTCTACCTCGCCAACGTCCTCGCCGCGCTTCGCCGACCCTCGCCGCGCCGCCGGTGAGCCGTCGACCCCCTGCCGTCACCGCCAGTACTCGCCCTTCTCGCCGGAGACGACGACGTCTGTCGTTCGTCCGATCCGATTCTAATCCTACGGTCCACCTCCCTCGTACCGATTCGGTGTGTTTAAACACACTGACGTGTGGTCCCCACACTGTCAGCTGGCCCGCTGCGCTGGACGCAGTACTGGGCCGGCCCATTTTCCCTTTCTCTCTGCAGCCCAGTTATTTCCCGCGCGAGCCCACGGTTTGAATTCAAATTTGGAAATTAGAAAAATACCCTATTCTGATGCAAACTTTGAATTTCAATAGGGACAAATCTACTCGGCCAAATTTTGCAAACTTGATATTGTTGGAAAGCTTAGGATTTTATCTACCCAATGCCACTGGATAGAACCCTATATCTATTGTAGAATTAAAATGACAAAATAAACAAGGCAGGGACTTTTCTGCATTATAATAATTCTTAAAAATCAACCATAAATGCTTTTCAATTAATTCCACCTCCAATAATTCACTTTTCACTTATACTAATTGTTTCTACAAAAATATGCCATGCCTACTTTGAATGATCATGGCTTAGTTGATTTAAATGACTTTATGGCTATTTCGAGTCAAAGATATTGTCCAAAACTATTAAGAAATCTTATGAGAGAGTTTCTCTCATTTAAATCTTGTCACCACCATTTCCAAATGAAGTAGAGACTCTGGTCATTTAGGTCTCATAGGAAATGTGTGTGATATTAAATCTTTGTTATGCTAGAATTAAATTGTATGAGGTGCTCACCTCATTTAAATCATTTTCTCCAAATGATAAGTGTGAAGAGGTTGACTTGGGTCAACCTAGGTCACATATTATGCATAAGAGAAATTAAATCTTGATAAGATAATAAGAGGAAATTATTTCTCTGAATAATTCAAAGTGACAATTAAGACTAGTATGAGAGGAAATTATTTTTCTTAAATAATAAGAAAAACACATCCACCAACTTAATTGTAATATGTGATGCTAGTTTAAGTGTGTGAACCATGTTTGTGCCTAGTTTAGTAAATTAGTTTGGTGTGATGATTGTGTACTCCGTATTCGTATTTTAGACGCTAGTACCGAGGAGTACCAGGAGGAGGAGGAGGTCTACTTCCAAGAAGAAGAAGACCACTTTGACCAGTTTCCCAACCAAGGCAAGATAATACTCTTGCAAAGTGCAAAGCTCACCATGAGCAAGGCATTACCCCATTTACTTTATGCTTATGATCCTATTTCCTAGTTTTACTTTACAAGCTTTATTTACCTTTGTTTTATCAAAGTACTTTTTGATTTATGATTTACCTGGTTAGTATTGAGTTAGTACAAGAGTATCAAACTTAGCCTAGAAGCAAAGCAAATACTTAGCACCCCTCATACATAGTTGCTAGTGCTAAACTAAAAATGACTACTCTAAATGGGAACATGGGTTGATGAATTGATGATGGTGAAAACCTTGGAATGATGAGTCATTTCCATTGAAAGATTTTGAAGGTGAATATGACCCTGAAGTTGACTGGGTGATTTTAGCTAAAAACTGATGATTGAGTTGGATGCGATACCTTACCAATATTAAGTACCCCCACAATACCTGATTATGGGTAGGGCTTAGCTGGAAATTTATGTGTCTTAGTATGGGTTCCCTCTGAACACACATCATAGGGGTTATGCTTGAGGCTGCCTCCGTTGTTGAGAAATGATGTGAATTGAGGTGAATTGTATGGCCAAGCCCTATGCAGTTCCCGGGTTAACAGTTGGTTTTCACCGGGAGGCCAAGCTCATGGGGAGAGGTGCCTATACTAGGGTGTGTAAGTGAAAGGTTAATGGTTGATGATCCGCGTACTGAGTTACGATTATTCGGGGTTTTATCCCTGACGGATGTAATCAAATGTTGTGGCACAAGTGTGCAACCTCTGCAGAGTGTAGAACTATTCGAATAGCCGCGTCCGCGGATATGGACATTTGGAAAGGCCATTCTGTTTCCGTCATCAGAATTTATATCTATGTGACTGGTGATTTTTGAACTTGAACTTGAACGGTGACTTTGAATTTGAATCACAACTGAGTTGTGGGAATGACACTAATGTTCCCACTTGAGTTAGTTAGCACATGAGGAGTTGTTTTACGAAAAGGTTTATCAACCAAAATTGGCTTTATGCAAATAAACTTAGAGCTTAGAACACTCTCAATAGTAATGTTAGTACTTACTTTAGTATTAGATTGCGAGTACTTAAAGTACTCACGGCTTTGTCCCTGGCTATTCAAATGGCCAGACTATGAAGCCGAGCAGCAGTACGAGGATGACGATTAGCAGGACGTCTACCACAACTAGGAGCTTCTAACGTCAAGCGTTGGCCTGTGGACTAGAGAGTCCTTGTATCTTACGCTTCCGCTATGAACTTGTGTTGTTCGTTGATCATTAGATCAACTATTTGTGTAATATGGATCATGTGATTCCAAGTTGTAAGACATTATGGTTTTTAATGAATGATGACTGTGATACTTAACTATTATGCCTCGCAACAACAATTTCCTGGGATTGCGATGTATGACATAATAGGCATTCGGACTTAAAAATCCGGGTGTTGACAGTAGACATCACACCCCAAGACCACAAGCTGGCCGCCCCATTGAAGTGGCCGGCCACCCCCTCCCAAACCCTAGCCGCCCCCCTCTCCTCCATATCTTCCGCGTAGCTTTAGCGAAGCTCCGCCGGAGTTCTCCACCGCCACCGACACCACGCCGTCGTGCTGTCGGATTCAAGAGGAGCTACTACTTCCGCTGCCCGCTGGAACGGGAGGTGGACGTCGTCTTCATCAAAAACCGAACGTGTGACCGAGTACGGAGGTGCTGCCCGTTCGTGGCATCGGAACCGATCGTGATCAAGATCTTCTACGCGCTTTTGCAAGCAGCAAGTGAACGTCTACCGCAGCAACAAGAGCCTCCTCTTGTAGGCTTTGGAATCTCTTCAAGGGTGAGACTCGATACCCCCCCCCCCCCGTTGCTACCGTCTTCTAGATTGCATCTTGGCTTGGATTGCGTGTTCGCGGTAGGAAAATTTTTGTTTTGTATGCAACGTTATCCTACAGAGTACGACGCGCTCATGCATAACAACACCTGGTCCTTAGTTCCTCCTCCTCCCGGTGCCAACATAGTTTCTGGCAAATGGATTTTTCATCACAAACATAACGCGGATGGCACTCTCGCTCGTCACAAAGCTCGTTGGGTGGTTCGGGGTTTCACCCAACAGCCGGGCGTCGATTTCGATGAAACCTTCAGCCCTGTCATCAAACCCGCCACCATCCGCATTGTTCTTTCTCTTGCCCTTTCTCAAGGCTGGCCCATTAACCAACTCGACATCAAAAATGCATTCCTTCGTGGTGATCTAACCGAAGAGGTATACAGCTAGCAACCCTCCGGTTTTCTCGATCCTCGATATCCATCTCATGTGTGTCGTCTCCAAAAATCTCTCTATGGTCTCAAGCAAGCCCCGCGGGCGTGGTTCCAGCGGTTCGCTGCTCATGCTCTCTCTATCGGGTACATTGCTTCCACCACCGATGCTTCTCTCTTCACCTTTCACAAAGGGGACCAAACCGCCTATCTCCTTCTCTATGTTGACGATATTATTCTCACCGCCTCTTCCGCCCTTCTCCTTCGCACTATAATCCACACCCTTGGTTCAGCCTTTGCAATGAAGGACCTCGGTCCTCTTCACCATTTCCTCGGTATCTCTGTGACGCGTACCTCCACCACTCTACATCTCTCTCAACGTCAATATATCCTCGATATTCTTTCCAGGGCGGGTATGCGTGATTGCCAACCATCCTCCACTCCCATAGACACTAAACCCAAACTTGCAGCCTCCAGCGATTCCCCATACTATGATCCCTTCCATTATCGCAGCCTCGCCGGAGCTCTCCAATACATTACTCTGACTCGACCTGAAATTTCTTATGCCACTCAACAAGTCTGTCTTCACATGCATGATCCTCGAGACTCCCACTTTCAACTCATCAAACGTATTCTCCGATATCTCAAGGGCACTCTTGATCTCGGTCTCGTCCTCCACTCCACTTCTTCTCATGCCATGGTTGCCTACTCGGATGCTGATTGGGCCGGTTGCCCGGATACACGTCGGTCTATGATGTCTACGGGAGCTTCTATTCTTGTAGACAGTGTTGGGCCTCCAAGAGCAGAGGTTTGTAGAACAGCAGCAAGTTTCCCTTAAGTGGATCACCCAAGGTTTATCGATCTCAGGGAGGAAGAGGTCAAAGATATCCCTCTCATGCAACCCTGCAACCACAAAGCAAGAAGTCTCTTGTGTCCCCAACACACCTAATAGGTGCACTAGTTCGGCGAAGAGATAGTGAAATACAGGTGGTATGAATAAGTATGAGCAGTAGCAACAGCACTAGAAAAGTGCTTTGCTGTCCAGGACTGGCGTGTGGTTGATGGTGGTAATATTGCAGGTAGTACAGATGCAGTAGAACAGTAAACAAGCAACGATAGCAGTATTTAGGAACAAGGCCTAGGGATTATACTTTCACTAGTGGACACTCTCAACATTGATCACATAAATAAATAGATAGATGCTAGACTCTACACTCTCTTGTTGGATGATGAACACCACTGTGTAGGATTACACGAACCCTCAATGCCGGAGTTAACAAGCTCCACAATATTCAGTGTTCATATTTAAATAACCTTAGAGTGCAAGATAGATCAACATAACCAAATAGATCACATCAATACCATCATAGTAATAGTTAACTTCATAATCTACAAGAGATCACAATCATAAACTACGCCAAGTACTACATGATGCACACACTGTCCATATTACATCATGCAGGAGGAATAGAGTACTTTAATAACATCACTAGAGTAGCACATAGATGAATAGTGATACAAAACTCATATGAATCTCAATCATGTAAGGCAGCTCATGAGATCATTGTATTGAAGTACATAGGAGAGAGATTAACCACATAGCTACCGGTACAGCCCCGAGCCTCGATGGAGAACTACTCCCTCCTCATGGGAGATAGCAGCGATGATGAAGATGGCGGTGGTGTCGATGGAGAAGCCTTCCGGGGGCATTTCCCCGTCCCAGCGGCGTGCCGGAACAGAGACTCCTATCCCCCAGATCTTGGCTTCGCGATGGCGGCGGCTCTGGATGGTTTCTCGTACCGTGGCTTTTCCATCTCGAAGTTTTAGGTCGAGGGGGCTTAAATAGGCGAAGAGGCGGCGTCGGAGGGTCAACGAGGCGGTGTCACCACAGGGGGGCGCGGGCCACCCCTGGGCCGCGCCGGCCTATCATCTGGGGGGCCTGTGTCCCCTCTCTGGTGGCTCTCGGGTGTTCTGGATGCTTCCGGGGATTCTAAGATGCTGGGCGTTGATTTCGTCCGATTCCGAGAATATTTCCTTACTAGGATTTCTGAAACCAAAAACAGCAGAAAACAGGAACTGGCCCTTCGGCATCTCGTCAATAGGTTAGTTCCGGAAAACGCATAAATATGACATAAAGTATGCATAAAACATGTAGATATCATCAATAATGTGGCATGGAACATAAGAAATTATCGATACGTCGGAGACGTATCAGTCTACTTCGGGATTATGTGTGTATTTAGGCGATAACTTGGTATCTTGGTCCTCTCGCCAGCAACCCACTGTTTCGCGCTCAAGTGCTGATGCCGAATACCGTGGGGTGGCTGCTGTGATTGCTGAGACTAGCTTGTTGACTTCATCACCTTCTGCAGGAGTTGCGGCGCCCGGTGCACACTGCCACAATTGTTTACTGTGATAATGGCAGTGCTGTCTACCTCTCGGCTAACCCTGTGCAGCATCGACGGACGAAGCACATAGAGCTTGACATTCATTTTGCTCGAGAGAAGGTCGCCATTGGAGCTGTTCGTGTCCTTCATGTACCATCCAGCTCCCAGTACGCCGACATCTTCACTAAGGGGCTGCCTACGGCTTTGTTTTAGGAGTTTAGGTCCAGTATTCATGTCGCTACACCTCCCAGTTCAGACTGCGGGGGCGTGTTAGGCAACCGACCGGCCTGGCCCAGCCCAGCTGCCGGCGGTTAGGGTTTAGGATTAAGCCTCAAGTTAACTTGTAACTCAAGATGTACTATGTCTATATATATACATGATTAGACACGAGGAGGGCCATCGAGTCACCCGTGATCTCATTGTTTCACTACTAACCGAAGATGGCGTATGGCAGACCATGGTTAGAAGAAAATACATAGGCACCAAAGCGTTATCCCAGATCCTTTGGAAATCGGGAGACTCGCATTTTTGGGCTACCCTAATGGCAACGAAGAAATTTTTCTTCAGATATGGTACTTTCAATATTAAGGATGTATCGCAGATACGGTTTTTGGGAGGATACATGGCTAGGTAATAGGTCTCTCTCTGAACAATATCCAGTGTTATATAGCATTGTTCATCGCAAAAGTGATACCACTGCATTAGTAATGGCAACCTCACCCCCGACAGTGACGTTTAGACGAGATTTAATCGGTCCGAGACTTCTCGCATGAAATGCCTTACTGTTACGTTTGGAATCCATTCAGTTGTCTGAAGGGCATGATGGATTTCGTTGGAACTTACATTCCAATGGAAAATTCTCTGTAAGTTCTTTGTACAATGCCATTACCCAACCGGAAAGACCAGTTGATAAAAACAAGAAGATTTGGAAGATGGAAGTACCGCTCAAAATTAAAATAATTGGCTGGTATTTGCGTCTCTGGATGAGTCTTGGGGTTTAGTATTAAGCACAAGGATATTCAGATCTGCATATTCCTTCCTCAAGCAATTCTGCAAAACAGAAAGTAATTGCCTTGTTGTCCCCAACTCAACATGGTAGTTGTCAGGCACACCGATGTCAAGAAGAGATGTTGGCAAGGTTGGCAAGAGCATTATAAATAAGATCTTGATGGTGGAAATAAAGCAAAAAAAATAGTAAAAAGAAATGTAGCAAATATTTTTGTATTTTGAAAATATATTATGGTGCAATTTGTAACGGCGGGCAAATTATAAGTTGTTTCTTACAATAAATATGGACCGGGGTTCATGGTTTGACCTGACCTCCCTTTTATAAACATGGTGACACAAAATAACATTTTCATGACAAGTCATGTGCATGTAACTTATCGGTAGTTTTTGATAGATATTTATATGGACATGATGTCCTAATAAAGACATCCCGCTAGCACTCCCCAAGAATACACACCTAGAATTGAAGTGCTAAAATAGATTATTGCCTTAAGTGGTGGCATGATGTCGAAACTATTCATGCGTGTGATTGTGGTCCATCACCAGACCGATTTTACTGCCACAAAGCAATTCAGCACAACGGCATTCCATTCTGCCTAGTAAGGTAGCACGAGAAAGGTAAAAACACATAGCCGTCTCAATTATTTGTCACTACCTAGAACTAAAATACGAGTGCTACTGCATCTGGTGCACACACTTCTCTTCACCCGTAGCATAATATTTTGATCAGAACATGTACACACAAACGGGGTAATAGTATGCATTTACAAGTACATCAAAGATAAATTGGACTGATCTTGTAGAATTACATCGTGTGGGAGCACATGTTGGGTTGAATACCAAAATTATCGTAGATTTTCATGCTTCATCTTTAGGATTTGAAGAAAGAATGTCACGAATGTGGTTAAGCAGTATCCTACTTGTCAATAAGCAAAACATGATCATTACAAACTCTTGGTTTACTATAGCGCTTACCTGTTCCAAAAGGGGGCTGGCAAGATTTTGTCCATGGCTTATATTGAAGGACTGCCGGAATCTCAATGATATTATCTTGGTGGTAGTGGATAGGTACACCAAGTATGCCCATCTCCCCTCTTAAACATCTGTTATTTGAAACCCCGATAGCCTAAGTTTTTCTTGACAATGTAGTGAAACTGCATAGTTATCTCAAGTTCATCCTCATGTATGGAGATAAGAATTACTTGTGCCTTTTGGAACAAATTGTTCAAATGCAGTGACACCAAACTAAACCTGAGCACCTCTTACCACCCACAGAGTGATGGTCAAACAAAAATAGTTGATAGTGTGTTGAAATGTTCCTACCCATGCATGGTGTCAGTGATACACCAAGTAAATGTGCATCGTGTCTTCCACTCGCAGTATTGGAGTACAACACATCGTATCACACATCAGCTGGCACATCTTCACTCAAGGCATTGTATGATACTTAGCCAACATTATCATGTTCCCAGTTAGGGAGGATATACTGTCAGCTGAACCTTCTACTCTATTATCGAATCGGAAACAATACAAACAATGGATGAAACAACACATGTAGGATGCACATGTGCATATGAAACAACATGTTGATTCTAACCGATCAACTAGACATTTTCAAGTGGGAGGCTAGGTATACGTCAAACCACAACCCTATGATCAAAAAGCAGAAGTTAATCGGCCTTTTTTCAAAATGGTTATGAAAGTCTTCGGTCCCATTGTTATCTTAAAGGAACTGGTTATGTGTCTTATAAATTGGACCTACTGGCCTCCTGTCAGGTACATGCAGTGTTCCATGTATATCAACGGAAAGAATATGTTCCAGATCATACATGTGTCTACGTTGAATGGTCACTGGCCCTAGATGTCCAAGAGGTGTAACCTAAAGAAATCTTGGAGAGGTGCTTGGTCAAGCGAGGTAATTCTGCTATTCTCGAAATATTGGTTAAATGGTCATCTTTGTCAGCCTGGAGAATGAAACGGAGTTCAAGACAAGGTATCCAGCAACACCAATTTGGGGTTGACATAGTTATGAACCGAGCGGCAATGTCAGAAATGCCATCGCTGGAGACATACCATATCGCCCACCTGATGAAACTAAAAAAAATAGCACACCTAACTGATGAAGATGCAGCCGATAGTTCAGAAGAAGGTATACCTCGAACTTCAATCCTGTGCTAAGAAGTCACTGGTTAATTGGCCATGCATTTCCAAAATTGGTTATGAAGTTCTTTGGTTCCTTTGTTATCTTGAAGAAAATTAGTTATGTGCTTATAAATTGAACCTACTAGCCTCCTGGTAGGTACATCCAATGGTCCATGTATATCAACACATAGAACATGTTACAGATCATACACGTGTCTGTGTTGAATGGCTGCAGACCCAGGAATTGGATATGCAGGAGTTCAACCTGAAGAAATGTTGGATAGACGCTTAGTTAAGGGAAGCAATTCCGCTCTTCTCTAGATATTGGTTAAACGGTCATCCTTGCTGATGTTAATGGCAACTTCGGAGAATGAAACGGTGTTAAAGGCAACTAGGATGCATAGGCGCGGCGACACGCCGCGCCCGTTGAATTAATCTTTTAGCATATTCATAGTTAGTGGTTAGTGCTAATTATTTTGGGTATCAAAGGTGTTCATCGCAGTGACTCAAAAGTTGTCACCGTTGGAAAGCTGATGCCTCGCTGGTAGTTCATCACAGTGGCCCAACAGTGGCCACGGTTGGAATGATGTACTGAGGATTGCTTAGGACCCCAATTCAATTGATTTGTTCAGCCAGTAAAAATCTGAACCTTGCAGTGAAAAGAATAAACTTAGCAAGCCCCACACCACGGGTGAGTTTTGGCTCACCTTATTTGAGATCAGGAGTTCCAAATTTAAGCTCTACGCTCCTAAATTTTTGAGAGAATGTTATTAAGCCGTTGTTTCGCTAGCTGCTTGTCACTTGTCAGACCAAAACATAAAATTTCTCTTAACTATCGACTTGGAATTTATTCCAAGGAGTATACATGTATAATAAAAAAATGGTATATTACAGTGCCATAAAACACAACTCCCTAGTTGAGATCATCAAGTAATGGGAACAAAATAAATGTCCGTTTTTCTTGAAGCTAGCATCAACAATTCCTAACAAAATTATGTATCTTGTATGGCAATTTGCTGAGTGAAGGAAGTGATAGAATAACAGATAGAATACTAAGGGGTTCATAACATACATGGAGGGCAATTAATTCGGAAGAACATCTCTTTTGTTTTCTTAAAGCCAGCATTGATTGTTTCTCTGAGAATTCCGCCCTGGCCTTAGAGTATCACCTCAGAGAGAAGTATGTTGCGGCTGAACAAATTTTGTACAACAGGTAACAACAACAGTCTCCACAAAACATTATTATACACCGCAGAAGTCCAAAATAAAGAAACCATATTTCCTACTCTAGCATGTAGGAATCGGATCTTGGAGAAGCTCAGGAACCTGATCTAAAAAATAGTACTGCCCAGATCGATCCATGTTGAGTCCAGGGCTCCAACGGGTGTCAGGCTTGAACAAATACTGGCTGCTGCCGCCGGACACACGTGGTGAGAGGCTTGCATCGTCAAACACAATTCAATCAGGAGTTAGGCATAAAAAAGGTAGCCATCTCCCCAGAAAGGAAAAAAAATACATTGAACAGTAAGATTACTCAAGTTCTCCATCTAGATACAGTAATATGATTCGCAAAATAGAAAGGAAAACCGTGTCTGAAAGGCAGCCACATAGCAAAATTCAGGAATATAGTTTGCCAATCATTAGAAATATGAAGAACACTTACCAACCAGAATTGCTTAATTACCTATCTAAAACTTACTGAAGCTACTCTTACCTTGATAATAATCATTTCAAAATGAGACAGAGAGAAGATCAGTTGGTAATATGAGCTCGAACCTGGAAGGTGAAATGGCCTCACAACTTTAAAAGAGATTCAAATGGAGAAGTAAAACATTACACTACAAAAAACATATATAATCTGATCCTTATATCGAAAGTACATGAGGAAATGTAGAAGTAGCTACATATGTGCGGTGTATGTTAAGCAAAAGGTAACTACCCTACACAGTAGAGAAGACAATAGCCAAGAGAAACTATAGCTTAACTTTGAAGTAACAAATGATCAAATCATGTAAACGTACAAAAACTGACTCCTGAAATTGAAGTGAATAAATACAGATGTATCTACAGGTAACATATTTTGAAAACATACATGACTGGTAGTCTAACACATTGATCCAAGAAAATTGTTATGCACCATCGTGTAATCCTTAATTCTACACTGTCAAATTTCAGTACTGATAATAATGAGCCAACACTATTAAATATTCAAACACAATCATAAAAGAACTGAGATATCAGAGTAACTTTGTATCCACAGATTATGCAAATAACAACGAATGTTGACATCTCTATAGTTAATCTATTTGATATAACAAACTGCTTTTTTTGCTTTAAGCTGAAAGATAGTTATCACTATGAAAATGTTTAGGTAAGTAATAACCCCTACTCTAGGCATAATTTTAGTTCATATATGGAGCTAAAAATTCACCAACCATGCATGATATAGCTGCAGCCTGCGGTACCAATCTTAATAGAGTCAGTTTTTTTAAATTGATACTACATAAACAATGATAAAAATATTGAAATTGCAAAGGTGATTAAGCCTACTATGTCAATAATACACAAAAGGTCATAATTAGATTTAAAAAACAGAAATCAGCACCACGAACCACAAAAGAAAAGAAATCGACTCTGACCTGAGACTTTCAACTGCATGGCATATCTCCTGCTTATCCATGCAACTAAGTTCAAGATCTGATAACTGATAAGGAAAACAAAGTAAATGATACGGCCATTCCTGATCAATTTCACTAAATTCAACTTTCTTCGAACTATGGATGGTGGGGTGTTCATAACCTGTTATAAAAGAGAACCTATAAGTCCCAAATGAAAAAGAAATATTTGCTGATGAAGGATAAACTTCTAATCAATGGATGAAAAAAATATGGTGAGGTCAATCAAGAACATAACAGGACATATGTAGGAGTCATACATAGAGAAATCACATGAATCAACTAATCTGCATGCGAATGCTTTTTTATATGTCACCAAGGCCTTTTTAGAGCAGGAAAAATTAACTTAAATCAACTAACCCACTCGCCGTAAAAAGAAAAGGAAGCTTCATAAGCTTAGATAAGAGGCAATGCGTGCAAGTATGGCAAACATGCTGTGGTAGTAGTATGTGATACACTTTGAAGCTGCAGTTCTGGTATGGAAGTACATGGTTTCTAGTTTAAAATTCTTATCACTAAGCGAAAGAGGTAGAAATGGGTGGATCATGAGAAACTAATGCACAAGTGGTGTATCTCAGCTTGCTTTAGAATGGAACAGTAGTGATATATTATGCCTCCACTTGCCAGTAATTACTGTGTCACACAAGAATTACTTGAGTAACTAAAAAATGATTGCCTGCATCCATCCCAGAAAATAATGGCTAGATTGGTTAATGAGATGGCTTCTGCAGCAATCACACAAGAATGAAATCTAATTTGTTTCCTTCGTCGGGCAAATAATCCAACAGCACATCAATTTGGGGAAAAACAGAAGCTGCAAAAAATATGCAGTGATATGGTTTCAGTAGAATAATTAGAGAAACACAGCAGCTGCATATGTGAATCCTTTCACCCAATCCTTTGAGAACTGCACAGTAAGGAGGAAACATGGCGAATGTGGTCGGGACGCACCGGCCATGTGACGGCCAAAGAAAACTCATCTGCTCGCTGATTTGGTCGCGGTGGACAGAGGACTTCGTCTCCCCAAGTGCCGCAGCAGGGGAGGAAGTTCGACACCAGCGCGTGTGCCCGTTGTTTCTCGTCGAACGCACGACGGCCACCAGCACGCTGGTGTGCGAAATGGCCTCAGGCCGTCGGGCCTTGTCCGCGTCGCCCTTGAGTGCGAGCATACCATGATCATCGCCGTCGGCATGAGGCTGCAAGAGAAGATCCGCCGACAACCTCCCGCGAAGTAAGCCGCCGCTGCTGGGGCTGGGCCACCACGATGAAGGTGAGACGACGTAAGTGCCTCCACCGGCACAGACGCCTGCCGGGACGACGGGGAAGGCCCCACCACTGGCATCTCCAGGGGGAGACGTTCCTCGCGACCAGGGCCTGCTCACGACCTCGCAGACTGGCAACCGCATCGGCCAGGAAGAGGAGCCCGCGTCATCAGAAAGGGAGACCACGGCGACAGAGAAATAGGAAGAGGAAAGGCAGGTGGACGCCGGCGCGGGAAGGGGCGCCGCCGGGGCTAGGGAGAGGCCGGCTGCCATGGGGACCGGAGATTTCACAGCTGGAAGCTCCGCTCCACGTATAAGGATTGGGCAGAAATTGGGCAGGTATGGGCACACGTGGAAGCTAGTGGAAGAGATAGGGGAGATATTATGCCTAAATAATAGGAGATGATTCGGGAGACCAACTGCCGCACCGCTTTGACCGCCTGAAGAGTGGATTAAAGACTCATTGTTTTAACCGTGGAGAGTGGGATAAAAGAGGGTATTTTTCCATAGATTAGGAAATATGGACAGTAAAGACTGCTAATCGATGACTGCCGGTTGCCGGTTGCCCGATCTCTCAGGAAAAAGGAAAGAAAAATATCACCGAAGGGAAACAAAAATAACTGTACACGTGTCGCTGAAGAAAGGAGTGTAACGGATCGAAAATTCTTCATCTACAGTGCCCCAATTAATTAGGGAGTGCTAAACTGTACTGTTTTTATATAGTGTATAATGTATCTAGCAGCAACACTAGTTTGGGGTTGACCTAGTTCTCAGTCACGCGGCAATATCAAGCATTTCAAGAAAGGAGACATACCATACCAGGTAACTAGATGAAACTGGAGACATAGCAGACACCTAACTGACACGAAGATGCAACCAACTATTCAGAAGAAGGTGAATGAAGAAACAAGAAAGGTGTAATCGAAAGGAAACTTGAAATGGAGGCCGAGCTGTGCATATCCCTTTAATTTTAAACACTCGGAATTGATATTTTAAAGTTTAAAAAAATGTGAAAAAAAAATTCTAGAGTGGCAAGTGATGTATAGTACATACATGCATAAAATTTATTAGATTTTGTTATTTCTATGTAGGCTAGAATACAAAGTAATCGTATTGAGATTTTACAGGTTTATAGTATACATCATTGGCTACCTCTAGAATTTTGTTTCTAATTTTCTAACATTTCAAAGTATAGATTTTAAATGTTTGAAAATAAATATCTACATGTAGCTTGGCCTCCTTTTGTTCACTCTCATAATCCAGATCTTAGCCTCCTTTGCGTATGCATGTACAGGGTGAGGTTATAAACCCCAGAGCGTTGTAAGATTGGATATCGATTAAAATATACGACATCTGAATAGCAAAGAGGTTGTTGTTTCAACTAGTGTCTTGAGGCATATGGAATTTGACTGTCTTGCGATTGTTCCTAAAGCTTCGACAATGTTGGAATCCACCTATTTGGATGAGGATGAAGAGATTGCCATATCATATGGTCAGGTTCTATCCCATCTAGTTGGTGAAGTGTCGGAAGTCGTTTTGCATGATGATAGGCTTTACTCATTGTATGAGTTGAAAGCATCCCGTCGGAAATCCAAATCATCCTCTAACAAAAAAAACGCGTAAGCGGTGTAAGATAGTCAAATATCCTATTGTTTCCCAATGAATGGCATGTTTGAAAATACCAAAGGTCTTAGTGACTTGGCTAAAAACTTGCATTTTGTTGATTGTATTAAGGAATATAATTTGGACTTTTTGGATATTTCTAAAACTAGTAGACCTGATTTCTCACAAGTCTTTTGAACCGTACATCGGGGGGTATAGACTTTATATAGATCTCTTGTCCGTCGCATGCTCGTTCTGGGGGTATCTTACTTGGCGTAGAAAATAACTCTATGGATGTGTTGGCAAATTCGCATGGAGACTTTCACATTAAACTCCCATACGAAACAAAGCTGGAAAATTCATAAGGAGTTTAGTTGCCATGTATGGTGCCGCTCATGAGGATTCTAAGGCCGCTTTTCTTTGTGAAACAGTGAACCTTGCAAAGGATAATCCACACCCAATTCTCATTGGGGGGTGGTATGTTTAATTTGCTGAGGTTCCCTCTCGAGAAGGGTAGGGGTCGGTTTGGTAATTATTGGCCTTTTCTATTCAATGTGATCATTGATAGCTTGGATCTTAGAGAGGTTTCTATGATTGAAAGATAATTTACTTGGGCAAATAGTCTTCCAGAATCTACTTACGAGAAAATAGACAGAGTATTCATGGATATTGATTGAGAATCTAATTTCCCTATGGTGTTGGTACGAGCTCTACCACGTATTGTAGGTCCTTCAGACCATGCTCCCATCTTGTTGACTACTGGATTATCTAGACCATTGTCTCCTCGTAAGTTCAAATTTGAACTCGGATGGTTACAACGGGATTGCTTCCACGTTGTGGTTAAGGAGATTTGGGGAAGACCCGTTGCTTGTTTGAACCCAATACAAAGGTGAATAATAAAATGTTTGCTTTACGCAAACACCTACCTGGTTAGGATCGTCATACAACAAGGGTACTTAAAAAAGAAAATCTACAACTTTCATCTATTATAGATGATCTCGAGGTGTTGGCAAAAGTTTGTCCGCTAACCGCACAAGAAATTGAGCGTAAGAGCCAATAAAATGCGGATATAGCAAGACTTCTGCGCGAGGAGGAACTCAAATGGTACCAACGATCTAAATCCCAATTCATTCTTGAAGGTGATTCGAATACAAAGTAGCTCCATAGTCTTGCCAATGGAAAACATAAGAAAAAGCGTATTCGATCGCTAATTCAAGAGGAGGGAACGATTGAGGGCCATGAGCATCTAAAGTCGTATATCATGAACTATTATAAAGGTTTTATTCTGTGCTCCGGAGGAAGGAAGGTGAATCTAGAACCGATGATATCCCCCAAGTGTCCGAGGAGGAAAATAGCCCCGGAAGGAAGATTAGTCCTCATCAATTCAGTACTAAGTAATATGGTGTACGAAAAACGGTTTTCCAAATGGAGCACAATAAGGCCCTTAGTCTTGATGGCTTCCCAGCTAAGTTCTATCAGTCTGGGATGTTATTAAACCTGACTTGCTTGCTTTGTTCGGTGACCTCCATCCCTGGAAGAAAGATTAGTCCTCATCAATTCGGTACTAAGTAATATGGTGTTGTACATGATATATTTCTTCCAACATCCTAGAGGAGTCTTAAAATGATTGGATTATTTCTTGCCAAGATTCTTCTGGCAAGGGGATAGTGAGAAGTGAAAATATCGATTAAAAAATAAATTGTGGTTTGCCGCTCCAAACATCAAGGAGGTCTTGGTATTCAAGACCTCGAGATCAAAAACAGGGCCCTACTAGGTAAGCGGTTATTAAAACTACTTGCTAGGGAAGGAATTTTGCAAACCCTTCTTAGGAGAAAGTACACCGGCTCAAACGTATTGTCTCGGGTTACTTGGAAACCTGGGGACTCCCATTTTTTGGCAGGTCTTATGGCGACGAAGAAGTTCTTCTTTTCATATGGATCTTTCTCTATTAAGGATGAATCGGAGATTAGGTTCTGGAAGGATAAATGGTTAGGAAATACCATGCTCCAAGAACAGTATCCGGCATTGTAAAATATCGTGCGGCACAAGAGTGATACACTCGCTAAGGTGTTGGAAAGATCCCCACCGAACGTGTCGTTCCAATAAAGCCTCATCAGACCTAAACAAGCATCATGGAATGACTTGTTACGACGGGATTCCGTCCATTTGTCGTAGAGGTCCGATGTCTTTCATTGGAACCTTACTGGGAGTGGTGTTTTCTCAGTTGCCTCTATATACAACGCTTTAATCCAACCTGATATCCCCATATCCCCGTCGATAATAATTTGAAAATTTAGAAGATGAAGATCCCGCTTAAAACTACGGTATTTGCGTGATATCTTCATCGTGGGGTGATTCTCACCAAAGATAACCTTGCAAAGCACAATTGGCACGAAAGCAAAAAATGCGTGTTTTGTTACTACAAAACTCTTTTCTTCCGATATTCATTTGCTAGATCTATATGGCCAGCCATCCAAATAGGTTCTACCTTATACTGACCACGTAGTGTTGCGAATATTTTCGGAAATTGTCCTAATGGTGTGGATTCTAGGTTTAAGTTACTTATTAGGGTGGGAGTGATTATCGTTATTTGGTTGCTATGGCTATGTACAAATGACAAGTTTTTAATAATAAATGTTCTTCTCTTTTGCAGGTCATATACTGTTGCTCAGCTAATTTCCATTTGTGGCCGCCTCTACCGCGTGTGGAGCATCGAGATCTATTTATGGAGGTGTTTACACGGTTGGAGGATACATCGAGAGATATTTTTTCATGATCATCCTAAGCAAACTTTCCTTTTAGCCATGTCCGTATGTTCCGACAAATGTCTCACCAAATTGTACAAAGACATGGATGGTGTGTTTTGGCAAAAGCCACAAAAATGATGTGTGATGTAGCAAATTTTCCCAAAGAAAAACTTTAAGTTTGATCTCTGATAAAACCGTGTTCATTGTTCTGTTCTGGGTGTGACACCTGTTTGTGCTCCTGCCAGTAGGCTGAAACGCCTGTGCTTTGATGACTTGAACCTTAAACCGAAATCGTACATGCTGGAAGTGTAGCCTGAAGATGATACACAGGGCCAACAGCATGCGCGCTGGCTGTCCCATGCCAGGGAAAATTCGTCATTTTTGCAGGCCGTATACTGAATGAAAACGCTGGCCATTCCAGGCCATGGTCGATCTATGAACTCATTACAACATCGCACTTGAGACAGTGTTGGAAGAAACTTCTTCCTGGCTCCAATGAGGCCCCAACGACACTCAGATGCATATATCGTCTGAAAAAAGATGAAAGCGCATATAAATGACAGTGGAAAGTTTGTAGTGCCAAAGGCCAACTACATGATTTATCAGTGCACTTGTAGAGCACAGAGATGAACAGAGATATCTAATGGCTTCTGCATCTCACTATCTTTGCAGCAAGACTGCTTTACAAGGATCTTTACATTATTTTTTTAGCATACATCCAACACAAGTGGGCTCTTCACTGCCCAAGAGCTGTGAGTTGTAGCAAGGTGAAAACAAGAAAGAACGCAAAAAAAGAAAAAAAAAAAAACATGTACATGTAAAACGTCAATCTCTCCTTTTCTTCATTTTTTTCCTCTTGGTAAATGCAGGTTTTCAGCGCTGCCCTGGACAGCTCTCCGGCTTTTTTTGGCAAACAAGGGGGTCAGTAGTACTTCCTAAAATATTTGGCAACCCACGGGGCGAGCTGAGTGTTCTCAGGCTCCCTTTTGTTCTTATTGTAATAGTCAGACCATATAGCCGGATATATTTCAGGGTTGAAGCCATCACGGTATACACAAAATGGCAACCATCCTTCGCCTCCGTTCATCCTCCGTTTCCTTTCTCTGGGGTATGCTAGAGGTGCCTGTACATACCTGTGTTGAAGGACCTATCAGATTAGCAGAACAATTGTGTATTGTTATTTATATCCCAGAGAATGATCAGATTATTACCTGATTCCGTCAATCATAGAATCCCAACAGAAATGTGTATGTCCGAATACATGGCAGGCTGCTCCACCTTCAGCGTTGTTGTGTATAGCTCTCAACCTCCTCTCCAGATAATCAGAGCCGATGACCTTCGGAAGGTTCGGATAGTAAAGCATTCGCTTTTCTGGACATAGCTCTTGCCTACAGAGTCGAGTAGAAGACATTAGTTTTGGGAATTTTAGTGATGGAATTTGAATAGCAATGAATATCCTAATACAAAGGACAAGACAGGTCAGCTAGATGATCAGGGATAATAGCTAATACATCAGCAACTTGATGCTACACAGCCAGCATGAAAAGTAAATCTTCCACTGTGCAATTTGTATTATCATGTATGTAACACACCAAATGGCTACCTCAGGAATGACTTGTCACATAGAAAATCATTACTGCATTTCCAAAAGTGGTTTCACAAGAGGATTTCTCCTGTAGGTGTTCTTATCGTGAAAGTGTAACATGAAATGAATACAAATGCCAAGTACGAAAACAAAAGCTCAGAAGGTGATGACTAGTGAAGAAACAGATCAACAGATGTAGAGGAAACCACAGAAGTGGGGTATGACAGCTGTCAGCAGAACATGTTTACTGCACAATCATGATTGCTCTCCAAATTCAGAACTTGAATTGAGCAGATAGGTTGTAATGCAACAAGTAATTCAATCAAGCATAGTAAGTATCAACAAGATTACTGGACTTGTGAAAGTGGCACACCATAAATAGGAGGTGCGAGGCTGTGAGCAACTCACCTTGGTACAAAGTGTGAAAAAGTTAGTATCTGTTTGCTGTTCTTTTTTACTTCTTCAATAGCATCGTTGTATTTGTCATTCAACTGGTCAAAGTAAAGAGCAAGAGCCTCATCATCACTTCCCAATTCTGAAGGCCATTTGCAAGCATGAAAGTCTTTACAAGCCTGGTGTTGAAAGAAAAAATAAACATATAATTGCATGCATGTCAGGAGGGAATTGAGCAGAACACTGCACTTTCAGAACAACCAAAAATTAAGAAACAGAAACAGCGAGGACAACTGTGTATGTATGTGATCTTTCTTGCTGTATAGCAGTTATATTGAATTTGCAAGTGACCATGGATACCAGAGCTTATATTAAGATACGAAATTCAGGACAATACAGAAGGCAAGTTCTCTTGCTTGAAGTACACCCTCCTTCGGTCCTTCCAACTAAAAGTGTCTCAACTTTATTAAAATTTGAATGTATCTAGACACTATCTAGTAGGTAGATACATCTAAATTTTGATAAAGTTGAGACACTTTTGGTGGGACGGAGGTAGTAATTCAGTTAACAACTTGACATGTGAATAAATTATCAACCTTATAATGCTTTTGGACAAAGGTCTCAAAATTGGTGTACTATACCAAAATGCATAACTCTTGAAGGAATTTCATATTGGGCGGCGGATGCTCTATACTCAGAGAGCACAGAATTCAAAAACTAATAACCTTCCTTAACTGAAAGTCCTACTTGGTAACGCACTATGACAGTAAATTGCAAATCAGAACACGGCATTGAGGGAAAGACCAACTTACCATCTCTAATGAAGGAACACGCACACTGGTAAGATCCTTTTCCTTATCAAAGCTCTGAAATGTGTTTAAGCAAGACAAGTAAGCACAAAAATCCTAGCGACATGGTGCATTATGATCTGGTTGGAAAACGTATGATAATGAATTAAGGAAAAATAAGCAAACCTTGTGGTACCATGAGAACAATGGTATGATCCCTAAGTCACCTATAGTTTTGGGGCCTGTATCCACACCCAGCTCACTACACGCATCAAGCAATGCAGTCAGTTTCTCCAGCGAATCCATCTGGAGGAAATGATTAGAGTAAGTGAGATAGTAGACCAATATACATATACCGAAAAGTTTAATGATGTGCTCAAATCGAGTGATGGGTACAAATAGCATTAAGAAATGTAGCCAACGCTTATTATAAAAAAAAGCAAAGGAAAGCATAATGAACTGCTATACTAGCTACCACGCAACAACACAATCTTCATCACATCATTTCAGTTGTGCTGCATGCTTCGTAGCATGTTCTAGAGCTAAGAATTTGTACCAAGCTAGGTTAATAGCAAAGCAGCCACTATCCAGATGCGTGTCTGCTGTGCGAGCAGGAGGATGAATCGATCTCACATTTTCTCACCGGTTGTGTACCTTCTCCAGGCAAGTCAGGTATTATATTTTAAAGGGGTTTGATCTTGAGATGATCACACCAACTGTGAAGAGGATGTTGACCAGTGGTTGCTCACCGCTGTTGAGCGCATGGGCGACAAGGTGAAGGGCGTCAGGTCGCTTGATCATCTTAACGATTAGCACCTCTCAGAGCTCATGGATGCTTGTCTGTGATGTATTGATTTGGGAACAACTATGCAGACGTGTGCACAGTCACAACCGATTGTTTTGAACCAATAGCATCAATGCATGACTAGGTTAACAGCTGAAATGCAGGTCAGCAAATTAGACAAGGCTGCTGACAACCAGTGATCGAAATCAAAGCTTCACCACTGGTAGGTAACCTTGGCACAACATCTGAAATTCAGGCCTTGAAGCGGCTTATTACTAAGACTAGGGTGAGCACAAACCAGGCATGCGACCTCTGACCGCGTTCAGGGAGGGCAGACTAAAGACTAGCTACTCCGTATACTAGAATAGCGCATTTGAGGAAATTCCTGATTCAGTTGAAGCGTTATGCTAAGGCATTTCGTCAAATGGCTCGATTGATTAGCTGTTGGCTTAGCACAAGTATGCCGAGGCATTTCGTCGAACAGCGTGGTAGAGTGAAACACAAACAGGGGAAATGGAGCGGGATGCGTGTGGTGGGGGGTGGCGAAATCTAGCACGGGACTAGTACTCACGTATCGCCCGTCCTCCTCGCGGCGCAGCCAGAGGTCGTGGTTCCCCGGCACGTAGAATACGGCGTCGAACTGGTCCCTGAGGGCGCCCATGGTGCGCGCGAAGTTGTCCCTGGTCTCGGCGACGTCCCCGGCGACGACGAGCGCGTTGACCCCGCCGGCGTCGGGCGGGCCGACCCCGACGGCGAGGCGGCGCACCCAGTCCATGTTCTCCTGGTAGTCGGTGTGCAGGTCGGAGACGACGAAGACCCTGGTCCTGGCCGCCGCGTCGGGCGCCCGCGGCGGCTGCGGCACGGCGGCGGCCGTGGCGGCGGCGGCGCGGCATCGGAGCGAGGGGCCGGCCCGCGCGGCGCGCGGCGGGCAGAGGCGGCGGCGGCGGCGGCGGCGGTGCGGCGGCGCGTCGGGCAGGTGGTGCGCGGGGTGGGAGGACACGGCTAGATGCGGCGTCATGTCGGGGGGTGGAGAAAAAGCTCTGGCGCTGGCTCGCTCGCTCTTGGTGGCGCTCTTGGCGAAAAAATCTGGGCGTTGGCTCTACCTTTTGGGTTGTGGTGGGGGTGGGTGGCGAGTGGCAGTCTGGTGATTCGAGCGAGATGAGGGATGGCCCGGCGGGGTGGGGTGGGGCCTCCTTTTATGCAGAGGCGGGGTTGGCGGGGTGCGCGTGGGGCGCGTGGGCCTACGTGGCAGCGGCGGCCGGAGTTGTTTAGGGCCGGTCATTAGGTGCGGCGAGTAGAGTAATGATTAATGCTGAGGGTTCATCATTGGTGGACTGGCCCGTAATGGCGGAGTTTCGCACGTAAACGCGGGACGTGGACTTGATTACGACTCGGTCGGCAGGCCGGACCTACCTCGGCGTGCTGCGGTGCGGTTGCCAAAACCTGCAGTCGGTCGGCGCAGGCGTTTCCCTAACGAACGGCGGAAACCGTACTATAGGAAACTGCTTCTGGTGTGTTGATAAACTAATCTTCTTTTGATATTTCAAAAAAAAAAAAACTAATCTTCTTTTGACGTGGAAATGATGGTGTGCCGACTGGCACGTGGTATGGAGAAATCATTTACACGGGCCATAGGTTAGCTACGTTTATGTATGAAAAATCGATATCTAGTGACATAACGCAAGGTCTTTCAAAAGTGGAACAAATCTTTCAAGTTTATACCTTGTGAATGACTGCCCTCGTGCTCTAGATAGCTTTGGTTCGAATGGACCTTGCCAACCCGTGATAGTTGCTGCATACCACTCAAAAGATCCACTAAGCCCGTTGTTAGGGTTTTCACGAGTTTTTCTTTATCATCACTCCCATCTCGACGGTACGACTCTTGTCGGGATTGCATAGTTTAAAACATATTTAGAAGAAGCAGGAAACGCCCAATGCAGAAAAAAGAACTCTTCCATGACGCGGGATCCCCCTTCCCCTTTCAACCACTCTAAGACCAACGGGTTTGTTTGCCTTTAATTTTCATTACACGACATATGGTTGGACAATACAGCTGTAAAAACATCTAGATAGTGGAGCCCCCCCTGCGCACTTGAGAGTTCTCGGCTTGATCCATGTATCACATGTCCTATTTGTCAGTTTGCATGCTGCTTTTTTTAGATCGGGAAGCTCCTTGCTCTCCTCCCGCTAGCTTGCCTTTCGTATATGGCATCATGCGGAATCTTATTTGTCATCTCTGCAACAAAGAGTTTCTGGGTAGTGAGCATATTTGTTTAGACCATGCTCTTATAAATGGCCTATGTAGAGAATTGTTTCTTCCATAAAACTGGTGGAGCTTCGTAAGATTGTTGGGTAGGCTAGCCCACAGAAGAGAGACCATTTTTTCATGGGCCAATTCTCCTCTCACCCTTTAGTGTTTTTGGTTGAGTTGGGCCGGCCACGGCCCGATTCGGCTTCAACAGAGCTCCGCTACTGCTTATAGATCATTGTTTGTAGGATTGTAAGAGTTTCCCATCTTTCTCATGAACAGGTTTGTCTTTGGAATGGTTGGAATGAGCTAGACCATCATGTTTTATACAAACTCACCTAGAGGGGATAGATTTTTTTTAGATTAACAATGAGTGCTTCCCACCTCTAGTTCATTGCAGAAATGAAACTTAACAGGGTAGCAAGATTCAAAAATAAAAAACAAGGGAACTCTAACTAAAAAGCTTTGAGGCTAGAGCTAAAAGAACTAATTACTACAACAAGGAAGAGCATGGCCGGGTGTTTTGTTGTTTTTCCATAAATAGCCTATTACAGACCAGAAGAAACCAAATCACAAAAGGAGCTAAGTGTTTTTAGTCGCTATGAATAACTAGTTGGCCAAACCAGCAGCATCAGGAGCGCCTTCCTCATCCAATCACCATATGCACCACCTCCGCTTTTTCTGGATGATCTTTCAGGTAGGCTTCAATAGCACACCGACCATATTCGTTGGTATGATCTTTGATTGGTAGTTTGGATATTCGCATGTATCATATAATTAGCCCCTGGCTTGTTTCTTGGAGATCATGTCTTACGGTTAAACACCATTCCTATTATTCCATATGCTCCATACTATAGCAGATGAAATAAAATTGTGTTTCTATTTCGTAGATATTTTGAGGTAAGCAGAAATAACTCAACAAATCATCACACCAAAGACTACATGAACCTTATACCTAAGCAATCTACAAACTAGGCAATTAAAGAACATGTGAGTAACTGAGTCTATCTCTTTACTGAGCTCGGTTACTTCTTATAGATCATTGTTTGCTCCTCCAAGTCATTCTTGTAGGATTGGAAGAGGTTCCCATATTTCTCATGAACAAGTTTGTCTTTGGAATGGTTGGAATGAGCTAGACCATCATGTTTTATACAAACTCACCTAGAGGGGATAGGTTTTTTTTAGATTAACAATGAGTGCTCCCCACCTCTAGTTCATTGCAGAAATGAAACTTACCAGGGTAGCATGATTCAAAAACAAAAAAGGGAACTCTAACTAAAAAGCTTTGGGGCTAGAGCTAAAAGAACTAATTCCTACAACAAGGCAGAGCATGGCTAGGTGTTTTGCTACTTTTCCATAAATATCCTATTATAGACCAGAGGAAACCAAATCACAAAAGGAGCTAAGAGTTTGTAGTCGCTATGAATAACTAGCAGCGCCTTTCTCATCGAATCACCATATGCACCACCTCTGCCTTTTCTAGATGTTATTTCAGGTAGGCTTCAATAGCACACCGACCATATCCGTAAGTATGATCTTTGATTGGTAGTTTCCATATTCACATGTATCATATAATTAGCCCACTAACTTGTTTCTTGGAGATCATGTCTCATGTTTAAACACCAGATTGTTCCTATTATTCCATATGCCTCGTACTATAGCAGATGAAATAACATTATGTTGCTATTTCGTAGATATTTTGAGGTAAGCAAAAATAAGTCAACAAATCATCACACCAAAGACTACATGAACCTTAGACCTAAGAAATATACAAACTATGCAATTAAAGAACATGTGAGTAACTGATTCTATCTCTTTACATAACTCGCACTCGAGAGGTTATGGAATCCCTCTACGTCTCAAGTTATCTATAGTCATAATTTTGTTTTTAGATAGTAACGAAAGGAAAATCTGAACTCTAGGAGGAATTTTCAGATCCCACACAACTAGTAGGTAACTAGGTTGTACCCATCTAAACTTAACAATAGCATACAAGGACTTAGAAGAATAAACTCCACTGGATTCATACTTCCAAGATAAGGATCTTTAGTATTGTTAAGGAAATGGTTTTAGCTATAATCTATAGCCACCGGTCCATCATGGGGGCGGTGAAGGTTCTCCTAAAGTCACATTTTACCTACTGTCTCTCCTAGATATTGATGGCAACAACTTCGTGTGTACAAACACGTTGGGACTCCAAGTGCAAAGTGTTGTACCAAACATCTTTTTTCCCACAAGGGTGACTCGAGGGTTTATATCAAACTCTTAGGGAAATTGCAGAGAACCTTTCCTTGTTCCACTTCAAGCAACCTACAAACAAAGTATTTTCCTTGTGTCCCCAACTCTACCATGTGGTTTTCCAGAACAAGGTTTTGTATTAGTAAACTGAAACGAACTTATAAATAAATAAGGCAAATAAAATCTATAACCAGGCAATAAGGTAGAAACAACAAGGTAAAGGTTTTTTTTGCGTTTTTTTGGATTTATTAATAGGAAAAGTATTTTTTATATTTTCGAATTAAAAATTGCAGAAAATGTAAAGGATGATAATAGTGCTGGAAATGTGTTTCTTATAATAAAAAGTCGACCGGAGTTCATGGTTTCACTTCTCTACTCTCTTATAAGGTGTACTGGACATAAAAAATTCATAAGCAATATAATATTGATGAAACTTCATTATGTGAATGATAAGTATTTATATGGGCATCACGTCCTGTCTTAGAGATGATGCAACACATGTGTCTTTTACTCCTTCAAAAAGGGAAAAGTCCATGCAATCTAGAGTCAATAATTAACAGAGTATAGCCTTAGGTACTTTGACATCATGTTTGAATAACAAATATTTTACATTGAACAAACAAGATCACCCAGATGACACTAGATGAAAGATAACAGATGCAGTCACTTTATCCTTAGTGAGGTAACAAATGAAAAAGGTAAAATCCATAATAGATCCTAAAATTTGTGTTAATATTCAATCGCCACCAAGCACTTAAGAACGGGGTACATAATATGCATCTATTCATACATCTCACACAAATAGAATTGCAATCTCAAATATAAACTTATAGAACAAAGATCCACCACAAGAGAATTACATAGATGACCATAATCATGTTAGGCAGCTCATATGGTACTAGATCATCGATAGAACAAGAGAGAGATAATCAAGCTACTGCCACAAACCTGTAGTCCATAGGTGGACTACTCCCTCTTCATCATGGTCATGTTGGTGTAGATGTTGGAGAGGGTAGAGATACCATCGGCGGTGGCTCCGGCGGCGTTTCCCCCTCCAATCGTTGTTGGTTCTGACTCTATTTTGGTATTTCTGTGTTACGCTCCCCGCCTCCTTTCTGAGATGCGTTGGGGGACCTTTATGTAGGCGTTTTTAGGTCAAGACTTCGAGGTAGGGATTTGGATGGACGGTTGTAGATGCTCGAGGAGGGAAAGAGCATGGGTGGTGCAGGCCCCCTCCTGGGACGCACCACCTAGTCTCTTTCAGGCCTCTGGGCTGTAAACACCCGGATTTTTAAGTCCATATGCCTATTATATCATACATCGCAATCCCAGAAAGATTGTTTTTGCGAGACATAATAGTAAGTAGCATAGAGTCATCATTTATTACAACACATACTTGTCTTACAACCATAGATAATATATTGTTCAACAACACAAATAGTAGCGGAAGCGAAGTAGTAGTGGACTATCTATTCCACAGGCAACGCTTGACGTTAGAAGACGATCCTAGTTATCGTAGACGTCCTGTTGTCCGTCATCCTGATACTGTTGCTCCTCTTCAAAGTCTGGCATTTGAATAGCCAGGGAAAAGCCATGAGTACTTTAAAGTACTCGCAAACTAATACCAAAGTAATTACTTATTGAGTGTAATAAGGGGTGCTAAGCTCTAGGTTTATTTGCATAAAGCCAAGTTTTAGTTTGATAAACATTTAGTAAGCCTTATCATTTGCTAGACCAACTCAAGTGGGAACATTACTGTCATTCCCACAAATCATTTGTGATTCAAGTCAAATCACAAGTCAATTCATCATTCCTTTTTAAGATCAAAATTCTGATAACGGAACAGTATGGCCTTTCCAATCGTCCGTAACCGTGGATACGGCTATTCGAATAGGTTTAACACTCTGCAGAGGTTGTACTCTTGTGCCACAACTTTTGATTACATCCGTCGAGGATAACCCCGAATCATCGTAACTCAGTACGCGGATCATCAACCTTAACCTTTCACTTATATATACTAGTATAGGCACCTCTCCCCATGAGCTTGGCCTCCCGGTGAAAACCAATTGTTAACCCGGGAACTGCACAGGGCTTGGGTCGTACATTCACCTCATATTCACATCATTTCACATATACGGAGGCAGCCTCGGCGTAACCCCTATGATGCTTGTTTAGAGGGAACCCATACTAAAATACACAAGTTTCTAGTTAAGCCCTACCCATAATCAGGTATTGTGGGGGTACTTGTATAATTGGAAGGGTATCGCATTCAAACCCAATCATCAGTTTTCATTTAAATTCACCAAGTCAACCATGTCACCTTCAAAGTCACATTCTTTCAAAGTCATTTCACTTCACCATGTTCACATCTAGAGTAGTCAAATTTTATTTGATTAGCACTAGCCACTATTTCATGAGGGGTGCTATTGATACGTCCAAAACGTATCTACTTTCCCGAACACTTTTGCTATTGTTTTGCCTCTAATTTGTGTGTTTTGGATGCAACTAACACGGACTAACGCTGTTTTCAGCAGAACTGCTCTGGTGTCTCGTTTTTGTGCAGAAATCCAACTTTCGGGAAAAACCTCGGAATTTATGCAGAAGGCCCTATTTTCCCAGGAAACTAACGGAGCCAGAAGGACAATTGAAGTGGAGGCCCGAGGGCCCCACACCATAGGGCGGCGCGGCCCAGGGGGGGCCCGCGCGGCCCTGTGGTGTGGCCCCCTTGGCCGGCCTCCGACGCCCTCCTTCGGACTACTTATTCGCCTCGACCTAAAAACACCAGGAGGGAAGTCGAAGTCGCCAGAAACCCTCCAGAACGCCGCCACATCGCGAAACTCCGTCGCGGGAGCCAGAAGTCTCCGTTCTGGCACTCCGCCGGGACGGGGAATTGGAGGAGATCATCGCCACCATCACCGCCAACGCCTCTACATCAACCAGCCATGTTTCCCCCATCCATGTGTGAGTAATTCCCCCGCTGTAGGCCGAAGGGGATGGTAGGGATTGGATGAGATTGGTCATGTAATAGCATAAGATTGTTAGGGCATAGTGCCTAGTGTCCGTTATTGGTACTTTGATGATATTGTTGCAACTTGTTATGCTTAATGCTTGTCACTAGGGCCCGAGTGCCATGATCTCAGATCTGAACATGTTATTGCTTCATCAAGATATTCATTGTTTATGGTCTTACCTATAAGTTGTATACACATGTCGCTGTCCGGAACCAATGGCCCCGAAGTGACAAGAATTGGGACAACCGGAGGGGATGGTAGCGATGTGAGGATCACATGTGTTCACGGAGTGTTAATGCTTTGCTCCGGTACTTTATTAAAAGGAGTACCTTAATATCCAGTAGTTTCCCTTGAGGCCCGGCTGCCACCGGCTGGTAGGACAAAAGATGTTGTGCAAGTTTCTCATTGCGAGCACGCACGACTATATATGGAACACATGCCTATTGATTGCTTTGTACTTGGACACCGTTTTATTATTATCTGCAACAGCCCTGCTATGATTGTTACATGAGTTTCTCTCATCCATGCAACGCCCGTCATCCGTCCCCGTGCCTACGGTATTTTAATCCTGCTGTTTACTATAATCACTACTGCTGTCTCTGTTACTCTCTTTGTTATTTCACCATCTCTACTGCTATAAACCTGTTACTATCGATAAACCCTTGCGAGCAAGTCTGTTTCCAGTGCAACTGAATTGACAACTCCGTTGTTAAGGCTTCCAAGTGTTCTTTGTCTCCCTTGTGTCGAATCAATAAATTGGGTTTTACTTCCCTCGAAGACCATTGCGATCCCCTATACTTGTGGGTCATCAAGACTATTTTCCTCGCGCCGTTGCCGGGGAGCATAGCTTTATTTGGAAGTTCACTTGGATTAATATTGTTCGCTGCAAATTCTCCATCATGGGTAAACCTCGCGATACTAAGATCGCCATATTACCATCCACTACAAGAAAAGGTACAATTACGAATACCTCTGCTGCTCTTGATTCACCATCTTGTGATTGATAAACTTATTTCACCGCCACATGCTTCGCATGTGGGTACATCTGCTGAATCTGAACACTCTCATAATATTGATAATGTTTCTGCCGTGCTTGATGATAGTGGTTCATTGGGATCTTTTCTAGATGCTACAATTGCTAGGTCTAGACAAATTGAAAATACTGAAACTCCTAATGCTACTACACCTGTTAGTTCACCCGAACTTGGTTATTTTAGTGATGATCGTGAGGACGATTATGGGGAGCTTAATGATGATATTATTGAAAAATGCAATGGTACTACTGATGCTAGAAATATTAAAAAGTTGCTTGCGTAACATGTCGTTAGATATAAACCGTCTCCTGATCCTAAGTTTGCCACATCTCCTATAAACATTAGGGATAAAGATTATGATTTTTCTCTTGATCTATCTCATATAGCTATTGTTGAGAAAACACCCTTTTGTGGTACTGAAAAAGAAACTGCTGTTGAACACATGACTGAGCTATCTACTCTTAGTAGCTTGTTTTCTGATGATGTTAAGATGCGTACTTACTTTGTTGCTAAAATATTTCCATTCTCATTAAAGGATGACGCTAAAACTTGGTATAATAATTTGCCACCTAATTCTATTAAAAGTCCGAAAGAATTGCTTGATGTTTTCTTCCGCAAATACTTTCCTGCTAGTGCTCAACATATTGCTTTGCAGAGAATTTATAATTTTAATCAGGGAGATGAAGAGAAATTGCCTGAGGCTTGGTCGAGATTCTGCTCTCTTATTAGAGCTCGACCTGAGCATGATCTGGAAAAGCATGATTTACTTGATATATTTTATAGTGGACTAACCATTGAGTCTAGGGCATACCTGGATAGTTGTGCTGGTTGTGTTTTCAGGAAAAGAACTCCAGCGTATTTGAAGAATTATTGGCTAAAATAAGCCGGAATCATGATGAATGGACTATGCCTGAACCAACTCCAACTCCAATATTGAAGAAGAGGGGTTTAATTGAATTGAATGATGAAGATATGAGGGAAGCCAAGAAGTCTCTCAAGGAGAAAGGTATTAAATCTGAAGATGAGAAGAATCTACCTCCTATTGAAGATATATGTGAGATAATTCCCCCTTCATCCATGATTGAGGTAAACTCCCTTCAACGCTTTACTAGGGAAGATATTCCGTATTCGAAACCTCCTGCACAATGCTTAGATGAGTTTGATAATTATATTGTTAAGCAAGAAAATTTTAATATGAGAGTAGAGAATCATTTAATGGAAAATTCTCAAGCTATTAGTGAATTGCATGATATTGTGGAGAGAACCTCCAATGATGTTAAGATGCTTGTTAAACATTTTCAAATGATCCAAACTCAAATTGATCAACTCACTAAAGTGCAAAATGACTTGTTAGGGAATAATTCTAAAGAGAAACATGCTTATGAAGTAACAACTAGAGGTGGTGTCTCTACCCAGGATCCTCTATATCCTGAAGGGCATCCCAAAAGAATTGAACAAGATTCTCAACGCATTGAACCTAGTGCTCATTCTAGGAAGAAAAAGAAGAAGAAACATAAAAATGTTGTAGAATCCTCTGAACCTGTTAATGATCCTAATAGTATTTCTATTTACGATGCTGAAACTGAAAGTGGTAATGAACATGATAATGATAATGATAATGATAAGAATGATACTCCTGATAAAGAAGAGGTTGAAGAAGAACCTGAAAAGCATGCTAAAAATAAAAAGTACACTAAAGAAGACTTTATTGCTGAGAAACATGGTAATGAAAGAGAACCTT
The DNA here is from genome assembly GCF_019359855.2 of Lolium perenne. Classification (NCBI taxonomy): domain Eukaryota; kingdom Viridiplantae; phylum Streptophyta; class Magnoliopsida; order Poales; family Poaceae; genus Lolium; species Lolium perenne. The sequence continues at coordinate 129,406,561 of NC_067244.2, forward strand.
GGGTGCAAAAGCAAATGCCTTTTCCTGCTAAGAAATTAAAATCAAAGGAAGAAGAACACTATAATAAATTTTGCGATTGGATGAAACCTTTATTCTTGCAAATCCCTTTGACTGATGCGATTAAATTGCCTCCTTATTCAAAGTATATGAAAGATATTGTTACTAACAAAAGGAAAATCCCCAATGAGGAAATTTCCACTATGCTTGCTAATTACTCTTTCAATGGCAAAATTCCAAAGAAGTTGGGCGACCCAGGTATACCTACTATTCCTTGTTCTATCAAGAATAATTATGTTAAAACTGCTCTATGTGACTTGGGAGCCGGTGTTAGTGTTATGCCTTTTTTCTCTTTATAAGAGACTTTACTTAGATAAGTTGATACCTACTGATATATCTTTGCAAATGGCTGATAAATCTACTGCTATTCCTGTTGGTATATGTGAGAATGTTCCTGTTCAAGTTACTACTAACTGCTTAATATTAACTGATTTTGTTGTGTTGGAAATGCCTGAAGATGATAATATGTCTATTATTCTTGGGAGACCTTTTCTTAACACCGCAGGGGCTGTTATTGATTGCAATAAAGGAAAGGTTACTTTCAATGTTGATGATAGGGAGCATACCGTTTATTTCCCCAAGAAGATTGATAAAGTATGTGGAGTCAATACTATTTCTAATGTGAGAACTATCAAAGTGGGAACTATTGATTGTCCTATATATGAGCCTAAGGAAGAATATCAAATTCTCGTGATTGGATCCATATCAATACAATTCAAGGTAACATGATTGATTTGAGGTTTATTTCTTCTTATGCTATGTAAAATTTATTTGGTGACAAGACTTGATCAACCTTGTTAACGGATACTTTTTATATGCATAGAGGAGGTAAACAACATATCTTTCTTCCTCCACTTGCTCTAGTTGCTGTAGCACTTTTAATTTGCAAAGTTCTTTAGTTATTTGAAGATTTCGAAATTTTTCCTGGCCAGTAATAATAAACTAAATACCCAGAAATGTGCGTTTTTCAAAGTTTTCAAAAATTCACAAAAATTATACCGTTGGTCCTATTTTTCGACGAGGCACCTGGGAACACCAGAGGATGACCTGTGGGGCACCAGAGGGCGCCAGACCACAGGCCGGCGCGGCCAAGGAGGTGGCCGCGCCACCATGTGGTGTGGCCCCCCCTCTGCCCCACTTTGTCATCTCTTTCGCCCAGAACAGTCTCTCTCCCGAAAAAACTCGTACCAAGTTCCTCTCTCTCGCGTTTTTGCTTCAGAACTCCAGATTTTTCGATCTCTTTGCTCAGCCCAGATTTCTGTCTGAAATTTGGCACATTTGCTCTTCGGTATGTGACTCCTCCACCCATCCAAGTAGAATTTCGTTTGGTTGAGTATATCTTGAATATTTTGCTGCTGTAGGTAACATGTTTAGTGAGCTTGCATGCTTGTTCTAAGTGGTAGAAACTAGTAAGATTGCCTGCGCCTGTTCTGTCTAACCTTGATTCCAGGGGAGATCGGTCGGTCACAGAAGGTGCACTGGATGCACACATAGAGAGAGGAGGCCATCATGCAAGAGACGACATAGAGGTCGAGGAGCACCTCGACTCATCATCCGATGCAGCAAGTTCCTCACATCAACATGGTGGATATGCGGAGCCTCCACGCTTTTCTTCTGCACAGGAGCTTTACTATGACTACTCCATGGACTACCCACCGGCGAGGAACAACGACCCTCGTTGGGGTTGAACTCCACTTAGGCCAAAAGCCTAAGCTTGGGGGGAGGTATACCAGCATCACTCATTCTTTGCATATTATGGTTGCTGGATACTTGTACATACTTGTTTTGTTCGATTGAGTGGTTTTCTAATGAGAGGAGGATGATATTTGGGGAAATGCTGCCTGAAAACAGATTCTGGAACGTTACTGTAAAAATCGTCAAAAATAGCCAGAGCGTCATTTTAAGCTGCAAATTTTTGTGCAGGTTCCCCAGGTTGTTATCTAACTTTCATTAGTTGAACACTTTTCGATCTGAGCAACGTAAGATTTTTGTTAAAATCGATTTCTGTACTGCTGTCAGGTTTTGGCAGATTTCTGCCATCTCGCTTTTCTGTGTTTCTTTTAGTTTGCTATTTCTTGATTTCGCTTTGTTTCCTTCCCAAAACACAAAAAGACCAAAAATATTTCTGTTATTTCTCTTCACCATTTGTTTGCTTTAGTTTCTTGCATTTGTTTCACTTTATTTGCTATTGCTAGTTTGCTATAAGAAAACCCAAAAAGATTTTGCTTTGTTTGTTTGTTTCCTCTTGTTCTTATTTGCAATTTGAAAACACCAAAAATATTTGCTGTTCTTCTCTGGTTTGTAAAGTTCTTTATGAGTTCAATGGTCTTCGGTGGCTGGAGCGTGGTTTTCATTTCATATTATCCAAGCTGCACAAGTGAAAAGGCAATAATGACGATCTACGACAATCTGATTGTGGTGAGAGGCTGGTATGAACTCTATTTGTTTTCATTTTTGTACATATACTCATCCATGTGAGCATGCTTAGTTGGTTCATGTGAGGTATATGTTATTTGGGAAAGTCTAGTAGTTCATGACCTCTCATGTTTAGCTCCAATTTATTAATATGAGTAGCATGTCATGTATGTTTGTTTGCATTGTTTTATTCATAAGTAAGTATGGCATTGTGGTATCCTCCTCTGAATAATTCATTTATATCGACTTGGCACATGCTCACGCATGCATATGACTGAACAAAAAGTCAATTAAGCCTCGATGATTTATATTGCTTCAGAGTTCTTGTATCACTTTTATGCCTCCGTTAATTTATTTTGCCGCAGGCATGATTATGACAGTTACTGCTCTCTTGATTTGTCGCTCCCTAGTCTATTGCTAGCCTTCACTTGTACTGAGCGGGAACGCTGCTCGTACTTCCAAACACATGAAAACCAAGTTATTCCAGAGTGTCCACCATAAATACCTATGCATGGCATTTCAAACCATTCCAAGTAAATTCTCATGCGCTACCTTTAAAACCTTCAAAATGCTTCTCAATTTGTGTTTATGTTTCATAGCTCATGAGGAAGTATGTGGTGTTTAGCTTTCAACCTTGTCATTTACTTTTGACGGACTCTCATATGGACTAGTGGCACATCCGCTTATCCAATAATTTTGCAAAAAGAGCTGGCAATGGGATTCCCAGTCCCGAATTAATTAACTTAAATAGACACTCCTCCATGGTTTGTGATTGTTGGACGGCACCCGAAGGATTCGGTTAGCCATGGCTTGTGTAAGCAAAGGTTGGGGGGAGTGTCATCATCATAATAAAACCAAAATAAAAAGGCACTCCTTCATGGTATGAGATTGTTGGCAGGCACCCGAGGATTCGGTTAGCCATGGTTTGTGAAAGAAAGGTTGGAAGGAGTGCCAAATAAATATGCAATAATTCATGGGAGCCGCTCTTGAAAGTCCGGTTGGCGAGGTAGTTAGTGTACCCATTACCATTCGTTGACAACAACAAACACCTCTCAAAATAATTTTACTCCTGTCTTTATAAAAATGAAAAGCTCTAGCGCATGTTAATCCCTGCTTCCCTCTGCGAAGGGTCAATCTTTTACTTTTATGTTGTGTCTCCATTATTTCTTTGAGCACTATCTTGAGAGCACAATTGTCATTCTTAGTACAATATGCTTGTCTCAAAATATGATTGATTGTGGTATAACTTTGATGCATTTATCTTTTGACAATCACTACTTCTAGTCTTTCTATGAACTCCAAAGGTGCCCGGGCATTTATGTTTTGCCAACCAAATACAGGCAAGCGAGATACCACTTTATCATGCTCTCTTATGAACATTACAATTTTGCTTATACACATGATTCATGATGCTTCTTATTAATTGTTGGTACCTCTCCATGATTGACATAGCGGTTAGATGATCTTATTTGCATATATCTCATTATGAACTGCTCGAGTATTAGCCATAGCATGAGAATATATACATCATATGAGCAAATGTGTTCGTGAAAGTTCTTTTATCGCTCAGTTGTTAACTGAATTGCTTGAGGACAAGCAATAAGCTAAGCTTGGGGGGAGTTGATACGTCCAAAACGTATCTACTTTCCCGAACACTTTTGCTATTGTTTTGCCTCTAATTTGTGTGTTTTGGATGCAACTAACACGGACTAACGCTGTTTTCAGCAGAACTGCTCTGGTGTCTCGTTTTTGTGCAGAAATCCAACTTTCGGGAAAAACCTCGGAATTTATGCAGAAGGCCCTATTTTCCCAGGAAACTAACGGAGCCAGAAGGGCAATTGAAGTGGAGGCCCGAGGGCCCCACACCATAGGGCGGCGCGGCCCAGGGGGGGCCCGCGCGGCCCTGTGGTGTGGCCCCCTCGGCCGGCCTCCGACGCCCTCCTTCGGACTACTTATTCGCCTCGACCTAAAAACACCAGGAGGGAAGTCGAAGTCGCCAGAAACCCTCCAGAACGCCGCCACATCGCGAAACTCCGTCGCGGGAGCCAGAAGTCTCCGTTCTGGCACTCCGCCGGGACGGGGAATTGGAGGAGATCATCGCCACCATCACCGCCAACGCCTCTACATCAACCAGCCATGTTTCCCCCATCCATGTGTGAGTAATTCCCCCGCTGTAGGCCGAAGGGGATGGTAGGGATTGGATGAGATTGGTCATGTAATAGCATAAGATTGTTAGGGCATAGTGCCTAGTGTCCGTTATTGGTACTTTGATGATATTGTTGCAACTTGTTATGCTTAATGCTTGTCACTAGGGCCCGAGTGCCATGATCTCAGATCTGAACATGTTATTGCTTCATCAAGATATTCATTGTTTATGGTCTTACCTATAAGTTGTATACACATGTCGCTGTCCGGAACCAATGGCCCCGAAGTGACAAGAATTGGGACAACCGGAGGGGATGGTAGCGATGTGAGGATCACATGTGTTCACGGAGTGTTAATGCTTTGCTCCGGTACTTTATTAAAAGGAGTACCTTAATATCCAGTAGTTTCCCTTGAGGCCCGGCTGCCACCGGCTGGTAGGACAAAAGATGTTGTGCAAGTTTCTCATTGCGAGCACGCACGACTATATATGGAACACATGCCTATTGATTGCTTTGTACTTGGACACCGTTTTATTATTATCTGCAAATGCCCTGCTATGATTGTTACATGAGTTTCTCTCATCCATGCAACGCCCGTCATCCGTCCCCGTGCCTACAGTATTTTAATCCTGCTGTTTACTATAATCACTACTGCTGTCTCTGTTACTCTGCTGCTGTTATTTCACTACTGCTACTCCTATAAACCTGTTACTACTGATAAACCCTTGCGAGCAAGTCTGTTTCCAGGTGCAACTGAATTGACAACTCCGTTGTTAAGGCTTCCAAGTGTTCTTTGTCTCCCCTTGTGTCGAATCAATAAATTGGGTTTTACTTCCCTCGAAGACTGTTGCGATCCCCTATACTTGTGGGTCATCAGCTATCTAGCTTTGATTTGCTCTAAGTTAACCTTAAATATTGTTCTACTCTAGACCAAGTGAATCATAAATCAAAAAGTACTTTGAAAATAAATAAGCGAAATAATTGCAAGGTAAAAACATGGGATAGGTAAGACATGAAATAAAGTGTGATGGTGCCTTGCTCTTGTAGAGCTATGCACTTGGTGGTTGGCAAGGGTTAGCTTGCCTTGAGCAGGGTAGTTGTCAAAGTTCTCCTCCTCTTCCTGGGAGTAGGCTTCCTCCTCTTGATACTCCTCGTTACTAGCGTCTATATACGAATACGAGGTATAAACACCAAACCAATCTTACATAATAGACTAAAACACACCAAAGAGTTCACACACTAATTCTAGCATCATATCATTCATGGCATGGTGAATTACTTAGTTGGTTCTTATTGAATAGAAAATTAATTTCCTCTCATTATACTTATTACTTTGATTTGCTATTTAGATCTTTAGAGAAAATAATTTCCTCTCATTACATCTTATTAAGATTTAATCTCCTCAAATAATAATAAGGTATGAAATATAAGTTGACCAAGGTCAACATTCCATATCTATTATAGGGGAGTATAATTTAAATGAGGTGCTACACCTCATACAATTTAAAACTAACATTTAAATGGTTTAAAATCTCTAAGTAATAACAATCAGAGGTTTATTAGCCTAAGGTCATTTCCTCTTATTGTATTACTTAGGATCAAGATTTAAATGAGAGAGTAGCTCTCATACTATTTATAGAATTTAAATTACAAGATTTAAATGCACTAGAAATGGCTCCATAGCCACTATTTTGATCTAGTCCATGATCATACAAACAACTTGGCTATATTATTGCATAATAAATTAGAGGACATCAATTATGATTTATGAGAGTTGGAAACAACTTAAAATCAATTATGGTTGAATTTTAAATAAAGTTTCAATTTGTAAAAGTCCATATCTTGTTATTTTTAGCATTTTAATTCTACTACGAATTTGGAGATGGGACCAGTGGCATTAGTTTGATCATTTCATTGGCTTTCCAACGGTATAAAGTTTGCTAGATTTGGAGATGTAGATTTCAAACTATTCAAATTTTACTAAAGCATCTGCAGGACATTTGAATTATTAACAAATCCATATTTGAACTACGTGGGCTTGGCGGGGAACGAAGATGGGCCGAAACGAGTTTAAATAGCACAGCGCAGCCCAACAAGCATCTGGTGCAACTGGGCCGCCCTGACGAGGTGGGGGCCACCCATCAGTGGCTATTAAACAAGCGAAACGGTACACGTGATGTAAACCATCGGATTAGAAAGGGATCGGGTGGTCGAGGATCGTCGTCGTCTCCGACGAGATCCCGACGTGCTGGCGGCGTGACCTGGGGGTCGGAGAGCGTACCAGGCCGCCGGCGATCGTGGAGAGGTACGAGGCGAGGTTGTTGAGGGTGAAGAAGCTCCTGGTGCAGCGGCGGAGCTTGGCGAGGCTCCAGTCGATGTAGATGTTCTGCGGGCTCCGGCGGCGATGATCTTGCAATTCCGGCGATGGAGATGATAATTGGACTAGCTATCGATGTGGGAAGAACCAGTGATGAGAGGGGATTAGATTGTGTGCAGAAGTGGTGCTCGGAGCTCCTCTATTTATAGATGGGGAGGTGGTGCCGCGGGTGCTGTGAAGGGCCGATCATGGCGCGGCGTCTCCGGTGCTCGAAGGGGCAAGGCGAGGACGGCTACGTGTAGGCGTCATCCTGGCGATGCTCAAGGTGCAGCTGGCGCAGAGAAATGGTGAAGCGATGGCTCGGGCGCATGCGATGATCGTCGCAGTACCCGCGGTACTTTTCCGACGAGGACGACGGTGACAAGGCGGCCGCGGTCGTTCGAGTGTGTCTACGCGGTAGAGGTGAGGGTGGTGATGCTCGACGCAGGCATAGGGATGCAGGGGAAGGACGGAGGCGATCGAGCGCGCAACGTACTGGCGCGTCCAGTGCGCGGTGAGCGCGCGTGCTGGCGTGCGCTGGCAAGGTTTTGGACGCGGCTCTCCTGGCCAATGTGCGTGCGCGAGCCAGGGCCGTGCATGGTAATCATCCTTGTGCAGTGTAGATGCTCTAGGACAAGAATTTGAGGAGAGAGGGAGGCCAGAGAGATGGTGGCCAAAGGTGGCCGGCATGGTACGGTGTGGAGCTTTTCTCCTCCATTCTCCACTTTAAACGAAGAGGGCAAGGACGGGGCTTGATGCAGGTGATGCAGAGGAACCTCATGATCATGAATTAAAGTTGGTTTAGGCAAAAATCCAGCGTGTAATAGAGTGTAACACCATTCTGGAATTATGCCTGCCAGGTGTTCGGCACAATGGCCGCAAGAACTTTTTATTCAATTTTTGGAATTATTTTTGGTGCAACTCAATTATATAATTAATGTGATGGAATGGTGGTGGTGGTGTTCATTTTGGAGTTGATTTGCAAGTTTCCAAAAATGGGGTCATCTTCACTTTGTTTCAAGGTCACTACTTGTCAAATCCATTCTGGTCAACCTGTTCAAAGTTAGCAATGGTGGTCAACATGAAAGTTGTTCACCTTGACAAGGTCTTGGATGACATGGCAAGTGTTGACCAAGTTTAGTTTAAGAAAAGATAAAACCATAGGGGTAAAGTGAGGAACATTTTATAAAACTCACTTTTGACCATTATCACATGTATGTTGGTTTTGAGATTTTCTTTGATTTGATTCTGGTTTCTTTGATGCATTTGTGTTTTTTATGATATACAAAGGTTTTACAAGCAATAGATCAAGCCATGGTGGCCTTGGTTGGAGTTTTGCATAATTGGCCAAAGTTGTATGTGAGTGAGAAATGAGTTATTTTCTATTTCTTCTATTCTTCTCAAATTAGGGTTGGGTGATCTTAGTTTAGGGTTTAATAGCAAGTGATCAACACATCAACACTCATCATGGCAACTACACAATAGAAAAGCATACTATGCATGAAACTATATGTGGCACTATATGCATATAAAAAGTTTTTGTTTGTTGCAAATTTTGAGTTTGGGAAATTCTCTTTTCTTGATTTATTATTGTTGAAACTTGGGATGTTACAAACCCTTCCCCCTTACAAAAGATCTCGTCCCGAGATCTGAAAGAAAACTAGGTACTAAAGAGATCTGGGTACTCAGTCTTCATGAAGTCTTCTCTCTCCCAAGTGGCTTCTTCTTCGGTGTGGTTACTCCATTGGATTTTCAGAAACTTGATACTCCTAGTGCGGGTGGTTCTGAAAGCTTCTTCCAAAATGCGAATAGGTACTTCGCGGTATGTCAGATCTGAGTTGATATCCACACCTCGATGATCGATGTTCTGGAAAACCTCGGTCTTCTCAGGTACTTCTAAGCACTTCCGGAGTAACGAGATGTGAAACACATTGTGCACCGCTGACATTTCTTCCGGTAACTCTAGTTGATAGGATACTTCTCCTCGGCGACTCAGGACTTTGAAGGGTCCGACATATCGGGGTGCAAGCTTTCCTCTAAGCTGGAATCTCTGCATTCCTTTAAGGGGGGACACTTTGAGATATACGAAATCTCCGATCTCGAAGGTCATCTCTCGGCGTCTCTTGTTGGCGTAACTCTTCTGTCTTGATTGGGCTGTCTTGAGATACTCGCGGATCTTATGAACCTTCTCTTCAGCTTCTCGGAGAATATCTGGTCCAAAGACTTGACTCTCTCCGACTTCCGACCAGTTCAGAGGGGTACGTCACTTCCTTCCGTACAGTGCTTCAAAGGGGGCCATCTGCAAGCTGGCTTGATAACTGTTGTTGTACGAGAATTCTGCATACGGCAAGTAGTCTTCCCACTTGGATCCATACTCTAGCACACATGCTCTCAACATATCTTCCAGTATCTGATTGACTCGTTCAGTCTGTCCATCTGTCTGCGGGTGATCGGCTGTGCTGAAATTCAACCGAGTTCCGAGTCCTTCATGTACTTTCTGCCAGAATCTGGAGGTGAATTGGGATCCTCTATCGGATACTATCGACTTCGGGGTTCCGTGCAAGCTGACTATCCTTGAGATATATAACTCTGCGAGTCTCGGGCCTTGATAGGTGGTCTTGACGGGGATGAAGTGGGCGACTTTGGTCAATCTGTCGACCACTACCCAAATAGAATCATTCCCTTTACTAGATTTGGGCAGTCCGGTGATGAAGTCCATTCCTACGGAATCCCACTTCCATTCGGGAATCTGTAGGGGTTGCAACAATCCTGCGGGGCGTTGGTGTTCTGCTTTGACTCGTTGACAGATGTCACATTTGGCGATGTAGCTTCCAATTTCTCTCTTCATTCCATGCCACCAAAATTGCTCTTTCAAATCTTGGTACATCTTGGTTCCTCCGGGATGAATGGAGTAAAGGGTGTCATGGGCTTCTTTCAGAATAACTTGCTTCAACTCTGAGTCTGACGGCACGCAAAGGCGTTCGTTGTACCATAGCACTCCTTCTTCATCTGCGGTGAATCCCGGTGCCTTTCCCGCAGCTATTTGGCTCTTTATCCCATCAATGCTAGCATTCCCCTTCTGGGCTTCCTTGATCTGACTAATCAGGGTGGGTTGGAGTTCAATGCTGGCTAGAAATCCTTCGCTAACAAGTTCAAGTCTAAACTGTTCAAACTCTTGAAACAGGCTGGGTTGCTCGATTGCGATCATGGAGTTCAACTGACACGGCAGTCTACTCAGAGCATCCGCTACCACATTGGCCTTGCCGGGGTGATAGTGAATTTCCATATCGTAATCCTTGATTAACTCTATCCATCTGCGCTGCCTCATGTTCAGCTCCTTCTGAGTGAAGATATACTTCAGGCTCTTGTGATCCGAATAGATCTCACATCGATTACCCATGAGGTAATGACGCCATACTTTCAGGGCTAAAACCACGGCTGCTAGCTCTAAGTCATGGGTTGGATAGTTCTGCTCATGTTGCTTCAGCTGTCTTGGCAGGTAAGATATCACTTTGCCTTCTTGCATAAGTACACATCCAAGACCAATCTTGGAGGCGTCGCAATATACGTCAAAGGGCTTGGTGATGTCCGGCATAACCAGTATTGGGGCTGATGTCAGTCTGCTCTTGAGCTGTTGGAAACTCTCTTCACACTTGTCAGTCCATTCAAACTTCTTGTCCTTCTTCAACAACTGAGTCATCGGTCTTGCTATGCTCGAGAATCCTTCAACGAACCGGCGGTAATATCCCGCCAATCCGAGAAATGCACGGACTTCAGTCTGAGTGGTTGGGGCTTTCCATTCTTCAACAGTCTTGATTTTTGAGGGGTCAACGGCAATTCCTCCTGCTGACAAGATGTGTCCCAGGAATCCTACTTCCTTCAACCAGAACTCACACTTGCTGAACTTGGCATACAACTGATGCTCCCGAAGGGTATCTAGGACCACTTCCAAATGTTGCTCATGTTCTTCTTCGGATTTGGAGTAGATGAGGATGTCGTCGATGAAGACAACGACAAACTTATCCAGGAAGTTCATAAAGATCTTATTCATGAGATTCATGAAATAAGCGGGGGCATTGGTCAATCCAAATGACATGACATTGTACGCATACAATCCATATCTGGTGGTAAAGGCGGTTTTGGGGATATCGGTGGCACGAATCTTCAGTTGGTGGTAACCAGTCCTCAGATCAATCTTCGAGAACACTTTGGCACCGGTCAGTTGGTCAAACAGATCTTCTATCTTGGGCAACGGATACTTGTTCTTGATGGTGACATCGTTAAGCTTGCGGTAATCCGTACATAAACGAGTGGCACCATCCTTCTTGTCCACAAACAAAACGGGTGATCTCCAAGGCGGCGCACTTGGTCGAATCAGACCTTTGAATAGCATATCATCCAGTTGCTTCTTCAGTTCCACTAACTCTGCCGGGTTCATGCTATAGGCTCTCTGGGCTATAGGTCCGGTTCCGGGGATTAACTCAATGATAAACTCGATATCCCGATCTGGGGGCATACCGGGTAGATCATCAGGAAACACATCGGGGTATCGACAAACGACCCTGATCTGATCCAAGGTGGGTTTGGCTAAACTCTGGTTGCAGGTAAACTTTCTGGGCAGTCTTTCAGATATGTGTTCGACTATTATTCCGGTGCTACTAGTCATGGTGATGGCCTTCTTGGCACAATCAATCAGTCCATGATGTTTCGACATCCAGTCCATACCCAGGACTACTTCCAAACCTTTGGCTCCCAGAACAATCAAATTTGCACAAAATTCTATTTCATGAATTCTGATAGGCACATCTTTGCAAATTTTTCTAGCTTTAGTTGTTGACCCAGGTATTTGAACTATCATGACATGCTTCAAACTGATGGGTTGAATCTTACTAGTGCATGCAAAATCTTCAGTAACAAACGAATGTGATGCTCCAGAATCAAACAACACTCTTGCGGGTATTGAGTTAACAGAGAACATACCCAGCACCACATCTGGGGCTTCCTGAGCTTCTTCCGCACTCATGTGATAGAGGCAGCCGCTACGGTTGTTCGGGTTGTTGGGGGTGAACTTCTTGTTGTTGGCGACACGGCGTTGCTGCTGAGCAGGGCCAGAGGTGTTGGCGGCAGTCTTGGCGAGTCTTTTGGGGCACTCGTTGGAGTAGTGCCCCACCACTCCGCACTCGTAACAAGTGATGGTGGACTTGTCCTTGGGGGTGATGGGAACAGCGTTGCTCCCAGTCCTTGGAGCGGTGTTGGAGTTGTTGTTGTTGTGGTTAGGGCTCGGGGTGGAGCGCGGTTGAAGTTGTTGTTGTTGTTGTTGTAGTGGCCTCCTGACCCGGGGTTTCCTCCACTCCGGTTCTGATAACCCGGACGTGAATTCTGCATCGGGGGCTTGTTGTTTCTTGGGGCAAACTCTCCGCTTGAGTTGGGGCGATACTTGTGGGTATTGCTGGGCCCACTCTGATTCATCATGCGGCGCTTGCGGTTCTCATTGGCTTGGTGTATCTTCCCCTCCATCTGGATGGCGGAGTCAACAAGGGCTTCCAGGTCAGCAAAAGGGATGTTGATCAACACAGTCTGCATCTCATCATGCAGTCCATTCAGGAACCTCTCCTTCCTCTTCTCGGTGGTGTCTGTCTCATCCGGGGCGTACCTTGACAGAGTAAGGAATCTGTCGCGGTATTCTACCACGGTCAGTCGGCCTTGCTTGAGTTCCCTGAACTCGTCCCTCATCTTCTTAATCAGACCCGGTGGCACGTGATACTTGCTAAACTTGAGCTTGAAATCAGTCCAAGTCATCATTTGCCCCGCATTTAATGCGCGGGCACTTGTCCACCAGGCACGTGCAGGTCCTGCTAGATAGTGAGTGGAAAACAGCACCTTATCATTGTCCTCCACTCCGGCAACTGTCGGGGGGAAGACCCCGGGTAGGGCAATGGACGCGAAGCAGCCGGCTGGCCACTGGCCGGCTCGCGGCAAAGGCCGGCTGAGGAGCAGCCGGCTGGAGCCGTGGCCGGCTGGTCCGGAAGCCGGCTGGCTCTAGGTCCTAGTCGGCCTGGCTACGACCGTCTGCGCTGTGGCTGGGCCAGCTTCTACAAGCCATATCCGACTGGGGTTTATACTCCAGACCGACTTGAGGCTGGCGAGTCTTGCACTAGAAGGAACTGGGTAGGTGGTCCGGGTTCGCAGGTCCACGCTGACCTCATCTCCCGTAAAGCACGAGGCACTGTGGAGCAATAGTGCCCCGCGCCGGACAGGCCGTCATGGCGTACGTCAGTCCGTACCGGCTACAGGGCATGATGGCGACAGAGACGCTTCCTCTCCATACCGCTGACTCAGGCAGCCGGATGGGATAGGCCACGAGGCCTCAACGGCTACTGATGTCAACGCCTCGGGAAGGAGCGGAAGCCGGAGCCGGCCAAGTCGGCCAATAGACTATAGGGTCTTTTATGTAAAGTGCCAGCGCCTATATAAGCCGCATCACCCCCTCTCGTGCAGGGGATCGATCATTCTCACTCCACTCTAGTCTTAGTGCTGCCCTGTGAGAGAGATCATCGTCTTCCTTAGCCTCCCAGGGCAAGCCGGATACAGCTCAAGGAGCGCCATTGTACTGTGTGATCATCTTATACACTCATAGCAGGAGTAGAGGTGTTACCTCCATCGGAGGGCCTCGAACCTGGGTACGTCGCCGTGTCGCTCGTCCTCATACCCGCATCCGGATACCGCCGTGAGATCATCTAGGAACCACCCTCTTTAGCCACCCTATGGCATATGCCGTGACGATACCACGACATTTGGCGCCCACCGTGGGGCTTCAGCGTCCTCGGCCGGTGTCTTCATCCGGACGGGCCTCACCATCACCACAGGCGAGCGAGTCGCTTCAGGCTTGATCTGGAGATTCGGCTCCCTCGACTGCGTCAGCGACAACGCTGGCTGCTTCGCCGACCGGCCCTTCCCAGCCGGCGGCAGCGTCATCTCCTTCGGCGGCCACGACGTCTATATCGCCACCGTCACGCCGCCGCGCTACCCGCGGCAGGTGCTGCGCTGCGCAAGCCCTCCTCCGCGAGCCGGCGCCAGCAGCGTTCCCGCCAGCCCCGCCGTCGTGCAAGTCATGATGGATGGCGAGGAGCTCCCCACCAAGTCCACTCGCGTTCGCGGCCCCAACTTGGAGCGCAACGTCGACCCCCACGCATCCGGCTCGGGCCCAAAGGCGCCCGCGCCACCATCCCGGCTGGACGAAGTCCGGGCGAAGCTAAGCTCTCCGCTCACAGCAGGCGGCGACGCCACCACCGTCGAGGCGGACCTGGAGGCGCATCGCCAGCTCCTCCTCAAGCAGGCTGAGGAGCTGGCCTCCGCCAAACGCCAGCTGGAAATCACCCAGCGCGAGTACGAGCACGCCCATGGCTTCACGCCAGGCGGCAACAACCCCAGCTGAGCCCGCATGATCCGCCGGCGAGGAGGCGGCCTAGGCGCCGAGATCGAGCGCGACGGCACGGAAGCGCCGGCTCCATCCATGGAGCTACCCGTCTACAACACCCCCGACAAGAACATCCTCGCAGCTAAAGCCGCTACGAAGGAGCTCAGCCTCCTCGAGGGAGAAGAGCTGCGCCGCTAGACGCAGCGCGTAGCTGACCTGTGCCGGGCTGCAGCTGAGTAGACCAAGGACCCCAGGTATGGTGCTCCCAAAGCTCCTCCCGTCCGCGCTGCTGCAGGCAACAGCAAGGACCCCCACAGGGATACGGCCGAGTCCGCCTCGCCAGCGCCAAGCCGGCGGAAAGACTCCCGCGCCACCCACGCAGGTTCAAGCCGGACAAGCCGGCTGGACAGCGGCCACAGCGGCCGTAGCCGGCCACCACCAAGCCGGAACCAGGAGCACGACTCCGAGCAGGCGGCGCCGAGGCGCCAGCACCGGCCGGCTCCAGAGCCAGCCGGCACCCGCCAGCCGGCACGTTCCCGGCTGGGCCCCCGCATCGAGCCCACCGATGCCAGAGACTGCCTCGACCGGCTGGTCGAATCCCGCATCGCGGAAGAAGAGGGGCCGGCTTGCCCAAAGTGCTTCGGGCCCCGCATCGCCAACGAGCCCATGATGGACGGCTTCCAGCTCCCGCGCGACACCCCCAAGTACGACGGCACCGCCAAGCCGGAGGACTGGCTGCTGGACTACTCCACCGCAGTCGGCATCTCCAGGGGCAACAAGCGTTGGGCGGTGTGATACTCCCCCCTGATGCTGGTCGGCTCCGCCCGCACCTGGCTCAACAACCTGCCAGCCGGCAGCATCAACGGCTGGCTTGATTTTGAGGAAGCCTTCATCAGCAACTTCACCGGCACCTACCGCCGGCCGGGTCGCCCCCAGCAGCTAGAGATGTGCAAGTAGGCCCCGGACGAGACGGATCGCGCGTACCTGACGCGCTGGTGCGAGACGCGCAACTCCTGCGAGGGCGTGCACGAGATCCAGGCCATCAGCTTCTTCATGGGCATCTGCCGGCCCAACACCATGCTGTGGCACAAGCTGCGCCGTAGCGAGCCCAAGACCATGGCCTCCCTCATGGCCATCGCCGACAAGTACGCGCTGGCTGAAGAAGCCGGCAAGGTGCCGGCTGAAGCATCGCCGGCTCCCTCCAGGCGGGACCACCACAAGTCGGCCGAGCACAAGCCGGCAGAGGGCGCCTCTCATGGCAGCCGGCGGGACAACTACCGCGGCAAGCGGCACAGCGACCAGCCGGACCGCCGGTACGGTTCCGCCCATGTGGCAGCTGTGTCGGACAACGCGGCTGGCGGCAGCCGGCGCCAGAAGCAAGACCGGCAATGGAAGCCGAAGTACACGTTTGAGCAGATGCTCGACTCACCGTGCAAGTACCATAGCGGCAAGAACCCCTCCAACCACACCACCCGCGACTGCCACTTCATGAAGCGGCTGACCAGCGGCGAACCTCTCCCGCCTCCACCCCCGCCCCCTCCAGCCGGCGGGTCGGGTGGCCAAGCCGGCGCAGAGAACGCCAACCACGAGCACCACGAGGCTAACCAAGTGCACCATGGCCGATATCTGGCCGAAGATGCTACCTACATCATCTTCACCTCCAAGCCCGAGGACAAGACGAGCTAGCAGAGCCGTTCCCTCGAGGTCAACGCGATCATACCGCCGGTCCCCCAGTACCTAAACTGGTCAGAGCACCTTGTCAGCTTCCTCCAGCTTGGCGAGGTTGGCGGCGGTCTCGGTGGCCCTGGCCTTGAGGTTGGCGCGGAAGCCGGAGAAGAACATCTTCATCGGCGCCACGCCTGGATTCCCCTCCCGGCTGGTCACTTCGCAGGCATCCGCGTTGTGCCACGCCTTCTCCATGGTGCTAGCCGAGCCAAGGATGGAGTCGGAGGCGGACGCCACGTTCAGAAGCCGGGCGCCCTTTGCCACATGCAGGCCTTCAAGCGGCGCCGACGGGCCCTCCATCCTCACCAGCGCCCGCGAGCGGGCGTTCCCTGTGCGCGCCGGCTCGTCCCTCGCTGTCTCCTGCCTGGCCGGCTCCTCCCTTGACGGCTCCGAAGATGGAGGCGGCTCGGTCGAAGCAGTCGGCCCGGTCGGGGCAGCCGTCTCCGGCGCCTGAGGCGCTCCCTCCGGGCTCTCCAACACCACCACGCTGGGCGCGGCACCGCCGATCCCAGTCTCAGGCGGCGCAGCCCCGCCGGCTCCGGCTCCGGTCGCAGGCGGCATACCCCTGCCGGCTCCAGCCGCTGGATCCAGAAAGCGAGCGCGGCGCGGAAACATGTCATCCAGAGTTGGCCGGCGTGCCGGCTCACCCTGGGCGCCGCGGCCAGGCGCTGTAGCAATGGGCACAGCAGAAGAAGATGCCCCCGCAGAAGGCGGCGTACCCGCAGGTGGCACGATGACGAGGGGCGGCGTAGGCGCACGCGCCGAAGGCTGCGGTGTCGGCTACCTCCTCTGCCGCGGGAGCGGCGACACGATGCGGGGAGCCTGCCGAGAGCCGCCGACCTGGGCAAACTTGATGGGAGCCCTAGTCGGACAAATAAGAAAAGATAAATACAAAAAGAAAGGAAAGAAAAGGAATCAAACAACAGAGAAAAAGAAGACTCACCCGGCTTGCTCTGGAACCTTCTTGGGCCCCAGCCGGCGTTGTTTCTTCACCTTCGCCTCCAAGGCGGCGGTGGAGCAGTCGCTGGCCCGCTTCTTCCCCTTGGGCGCCGAAGTCGCCGAGGCGCCAGGCGGCCTCATGCGCAGAGGCACCGCAGGGATCGGCCCCGTGGTGGACGTCGCCGGCTCGTCCTCCTCCTGCTGCTCTGGCAAAGGAGGCGGGTTGTGCTCCCCTTGGCCGACTTGGTCGGGCACCTGCAGCAGCTCGTCGTTGCCGGCTTGGTCGCCGGCTTGATCAGCCGGATCAGCGTGATCCGGCGTCCAGACCTTCTGCGCGAGGTCGCCGTCCTCAAGGCCCTGGCGGTCGAAAAGCTGAAAACAAGACAAAGACTGAGTAACAAGTCGGCCATGCAGCCGCAAACCGGAAGTCGGCCAAAACATCAAAAGCTTACCAGCTCAGGCGGCGATGCTCGGCTGCAAGGCGTCAGCCCATAGTCCCAGGCCTCCGGCATGTTGGCCTTGGTGATGTTGTTCACCCGGCGGGCCACCTGGGCCTTGGAGAGCTCCGCCTTGGACGTCCGGGTCGGATCAAACCGGCCGGACATGTGCCCGATCTTGTGGGTGCGCAGCTGGAGCGGCAGCACCCGGCGCTCGGCGTAGGTGCAGAGGAGGTCCTCGGCGCTCAGCCGACCCCCAGAGACGCAGGCCCCCAGGAAGTCCCAGAGCTGGTTCACCTCCGCGTCTGGGTCCGTCGTCCTGGCGTTGTAGCCCCAGTTGATCCGACCGACTGGCGGTGCCAGGTTGTACTCCGGCAGGTTGATCCGCTCGAAGGCCGGGTTCTCATTCCGCACATAGAAGAACGACATCTGCCAGTTCTTCACCGAGTCCACCGTCGGGATCTTCGGGAAGGGCGTACCTGGGCGGGAGTAGATCGAGGCGGCGCCGCAGGTCCGCAGGTGGCCGTCGGTCGTCCGCGCCTTGATGTAGAAGAGGCGGCTCCAGAAGTCGATATCCGGCCACAAGCCGGCGTACCCCTCCATGAAAGCCACATAGCAGCTGAGGAGGACGCAGGCGTTGGCCGGCAGGTGGTGAGGCTGCAAGCCGAAGTAATCCAAAAACTCGTGGAAGAAGTTTGAAGCCGGCAGGCCCAACCCGCGGTCGAAGTGCGCGCCGAAGACCACGCGCTCGCCGGGGTTCGGCCTGGGCTCTATCTCTTCGCCGAGCGCCCTCGTGATCACCGTCGATGGAATCCGGCGGAGGCGCACCAGACGCTCGATGTCGTCTTCCCGCATGTATGAGCCCGTCCAAGATCCACTTGGTTGGGCCATCGAGGAGGAGGAGGAAGAAGAAGACCACGAAAGGCAAAAAGGCGAGGAAGAACCACGCGACGGCGGCGACGGCGGCGGCGGAGAGCGTACCGTGGACACACGCGGCCCCGTGGCGCCGGATTGACGAAGCGGCGGCAGTGGATCGGCGGAGAAGTGTCGAGGCTGCTGCCCGCCGGAGTTCGCCAGGGAGACGGAGAAGAAATTCCGCCGGAGCAACGAGGAGCTCTAGCGGAGGAGAGGAGCGAAGTGGGAGCGCGAGGAGGACGGAGATGGCACAGTGGCCGCCTCGGAGCCCCCCCGCGGCATTTATAGCCGCCTGCCGCGGGCGGTTGGCCTCCAAGTGGCAGACGTGGCCACGTTCCCAGGATTAACTGTGCCGTAACGCTCCCCACGACCGCAGTGGTTACCGGAAACTGCCACACCACGTCCCCCACGACCGCACCGGATCCGGAGGTGACAGTGATGCGACCAGACGAAGCGGCAGCAGCAGCCAAACGTCAGACCGGTCAAGTCGGGCACAGGGCCCGAGGCGGCGGAAACTCCGGCGCACCCAAGCCGGAGCCGGACATTAAATTCAATCCGGCCCCAAACTCTCCTAGCAAGGCGGAGACGTCGCCGAGACTCGTGAAAAAGCAAAAGCTGCAGAAGCGAAAATAGTATCCGGCTAGAAGCAGCCGGATGAAACGAGCCGGATGAGGGCGCAGCCGGCTGAATGGAAATTCTCAGTCGGCCCCTCCGAGTGCCGTCAAACATATTCAAGAGGTCTAAAAGCCAGGAAAACCTGCCTAGGTCCCTCTTAACGCAGGACCTTGCCAGCTTCGGGGGCTAATGTCGGGGGGAAGACCCCGGGTAGGGCAATGGACGCGGAGCAGCCGGCTGGCCACTGGCCGGCTCTCGGCAAAGGCCAGCTGAGGAGCAGCCGGCTGGAGCCGTGGCCGGCTGGTCCGGAAGCCGGCTGGCTCTAGGTCCTAGTCGGCCTGGCTACGGCCGTCTGCGCTGTGGCTGGGCCGGCTTCTACAAGCCATATCCGACTGGGGTTTATACTCCAGACCGACTCGAGGCTGGCGAGTCTTGCACTAGAAGGAACTGGGTAGGTGGTCCGGGTTCGCAGGTCCACGCTGACCTCATCTCCCGTAAAGCACGGGGCACTGTGGAGCAATAGTGCCCCGCGCCTGACAGGCCGTCATGGCGTACGTCAGTCCGTACCGGCTACAGGGCATGATGGCGACAGAGACGCTTCCTCTCCATACCGCTGACTCAGGCAGCCGGATGGGACAGGCCACGAGGCCTCAACGGCTACTGACGTCAACGCCTCGGGAAGGAGCGGAAGCCGGAGCCGGCCAAGCCGGCCAATAGACTATAGGGTCTTTTATGTAAAGTGCTGGCGCCTATATAAGCCGCATCACCCCCTCTCGTGCAGGGGATCGATCATTCTCACTCCACTCTAGTCTTAGCGCTGCCCTGTGAGAGAGATCATCGTCTTCCTTAGCCTCCCAGGGCAAGCCGGATACAGCTCAAGGAGCGCCATTGTACTGTGTGATCATCTTATACACTCATAGCAGGAGTAGAGGTGTTACCTCCATCGGAGGGCCTCAAACCTGGGTACGTCGCCGTGTCGCTCGTCCCCATACCCGCATCCGGATACCGCCGTGAGATCATCTAGGAACCACCCTCTTTATCCACCCTATGGCATATGCCGTGACGATACCATGATAGCAACCTCAAGATTGTTCTCCATGGTTTGGAGCCAATCATCGGCATCAAGGGGTTCCTCCGTCTTGCTAAAAACTGGTGGGTTGGTGTTCTGGAAGTTCTTCAACTTCGACCCAGGGTGGTCGTGGTTTCCATGGCCTCGATTGCCCTGAGCAATCTGTTGGAGTGCAGCGATATTGGCTTGCCTCTCAGCTCTTTCAGCCTCTCTATCAGCCATCATCTGTTGCAACATCTGCATCAGTGCCTCCTGAGTCATGTTGCGGGTTGGGGGTGCCATCTGGATAGGGATATAGATCATGAGACGAGAGGGAAATTTCTATGGCTTATTTTGGATAAACATACACAGAGTTAAAAACTTGACTTCTTGATATGATGAAATTAAACACACAAACATAGTCATTAAGGTAGCAAATATTACAAACCAACAAACCGGAGGGTTTGAAGAACCCTTTCAACAATCTACGATACATGGGGCGGATACAAAGGACCGATACAAATCACGGGACGCAAGTGCTCAGACGGGACTACTCTCCATCGACGTTGATCGGGTAGACATTGTCTATCCCGGCTGCAAGGTGCTCGTGGCCATCCTCGTAAGGGTGGAAGACCAGGTCGTCGTCTTCCTCCTCGTAGTCGTCATCGTTGCTCACGTAGGAGTAGCCATCCCCCGGGATGTCTTCCCCCTCACCTTCTCCCTCCAAGTCGCGGAGCTGCTCAGCTTGGGTCTCGATGGTTGCCTTCAGTGAGGCGATCTTGGCCTTGAGGCGGTTGATGGTGTAGTCCTTCTTCAGGTTGAGGCGGCGGAGAGTCCGGCGCTCGTTGGCGATGACCTTGATGGTCTCCGCCTGTTGAGCCAGCTGGAGGTGGGTGTGGCTGGCATACTCGCGGGAGTTGTCCAAGTCAATGCGGGTCTCACTCAACATAAAGTCGAGGTGATCCACATGGTGCCTCAGCTGGGGGTGCGAAGGCAGGTTCATGGGCACCCCAAGAGAGTTGTGCCTTGCATAGTGAGCAAAGCGATTCCCCTCGAGGTCCATGGCTGTTTTGGGTATACTTTATGGGTATATCAACGGCATGGCCAAGATCCGGCAAGCCCGGGTGGCCCATAGTTGGTGGTGAGGCATGTGGCCCATCGGGCGGCCCAGTTGCTGTAGATCATGAAGGATGAAGTCCAGCCCAGGAACAGGAAGCCGGATCCTAACCAACCTACGAAGGAGGCCGGATCCGTTGAAGCCCATGAAGTATCCGGATCCTGCACGTACTTGGAGGAAGGCGGATCCTTGACGTACACGGCAAGACTTTGTACCGTAGTTAGGCAACTTGTATTCCGGCTAGGACTCTCTGTGTAAACCCTAGATCCGTGCGCCTTTATAAGCCGGATCCCGGGAGCCCTAGAGGCACAACCACAACTCATTGTAACAACGCGAAAGCGCCCAGATAATTCCAGACAAGCAGCAGTAGGCCCTGTCATCGTGCAGGTGTTCCGAAGCTGGGTAACTCGCGTACCACCGTCTCGTGTGCACTCCGCCCTATGGCCCCTACTTCTTCTCCCCCTCGTGAGGATCCCTCCTCCGAGGTACCGTCGATTAGGCAATGACAGTTGGCGCCCACCATGGGGCTTGTGGCGTCTGGAGGCCGGAACTGGGAGGGTTCCGCCATGGGAAGCTACGACGACACCATCGCTGTGGGGCGCGTCCTTTACGCCGGAAATCTGCCGATCGTCCCTCCGGATGAGTGCTGGATTCCGGCTAGGACAAACCCCGTCAAGCTCTCCATCGTCCCAATTGGCGGCATTCACATCTTCATCGGGGAAACCGTCGATTCCGACGGAAACCCATTGGTAAGTAACGCAGACGCGACCGCCGCAGAGCTGGACGCTGTCGCGAAGATCCGATCTGAGATGCAGGAGCTTCCCAAGGAAGATTCCGCCTCGGATCTGGAAATTTCAAAGCCCACCCAATCCGCCCCTGTGCAGGAAACAATGGTGGAAGACCAATGCAGATCCGCCTGGGTCTCCCAGGTGTTAGAAAAGCAGAGGTGCCACTTCGTACACTTCTTGGCCCATACCGCCGGAACCGCCCCTCAAGAAGCCGGAGCTGGTCCTGAGCAGGTAGAGGCACCAGAAAACGGCGCAGATCCGGATCAGGCTCAGCCTGTCGGAGAAAGCGAAGCTCCGGTTGAAGAGTCGATTTTGGGCAATCTGAGCCCAATTTCCGGAGATACCCCCTCCATGGAGTCTGATGACTTCGTCCGCAAGCTAGGGGAGTACGGTTTCGGCGATCAGCCTGAAGTCGACTCCGCCCAGCCTAAGCAGGTTCTCGCAACGGTAGCAGCGCTAGGACAAACTGGATCTGAAGGGCCAACCAGCCAATCCGACCCCCAACCATCCCAACAAGGATCTCCAATGTCTCGGGTACGACCCCACAGGGATTCTTCCTCGGAGGAAATCCTGTCAGCAGAAGAGATGGTCGCGCGAGCAGTCCTTAACACACCTATAACCTCGGGCGACGCCGCAGATCTAGAGGCCCTAGAGGCCACTAGAAAGGAAATGCTGGCCACAGCCAAGAAGCTCGCCGATACCGAAGCCGCGTTAAGGGAAGAGAGGGCAGAAGCTGCAGGATTGGCGGAAAACTTCGACAGACAGGACCGCGAGATTACTGCCACACTCGAGCAGGTCAAGAGCATGAGGGCTGAGTGGGAAGTAAAGATGATCTATGCGCAGGCGGAGGCTGATAGAATTGTTAGAGAAGCAATTCCGCCTCGCAGGATACCCTTCAACACGCCCGCAGAGCACCAGCCGCTGGAAACCCCAAAGGACAACATGCAAAAAGCTGCGGAATTGCTGAAGAAGAAGGACGAAGAGGTTGATATCAACTATCTCCGTACACTTGTCGCTTCGGCAATGCAGCAGCAAAGCAAGGCGGATACTTCGCGCAGGTTGGAATCCAATCCGGATAACTGTGTATCTACCGCGCAGAAGGACGCCCGCGCTGATCGGCATCCCGACGATGAATCACACACCGGATCCTCGGAGCGCAGAAGAAGGACCAGGGAACACCCAAATCCGATCCCCGTTCCGTCAAAGACGCCTTCGTCAGATCCAAGAAAGGGGAAGGATGCGATGTACTCTGGACGAGACAAATACCGCAACCCCTCTCCTCCGCCCAACGGTTACCCGCGACCCCCTCGCCGCCGTAGTCCAGCCGGAAACACCAGGCCCCCAGGGCATGGTGGGATTGTTATCCGCGACAACGTGCTGCCAAGAAACAGAAACAGGGAGCGCTCGCCGGAACTTCGCCGGAACCAGAACAATATTCATGAACCCGAGCCCAGGAGGAGTCGGAATCGAGACCGCGGCCCAGAACCTCGCCGGAACCGCGATCCAGAGCCTCGTCGGAGCCATGACCCAGAACCTCGCCAGAGCCGGGACCCAGAGCCTCGCCGGAGCCGTGACCCGGAGCCGTGCCGGAACGACCAGGGCAGCCAACGCCAGGGCGAAGGCAGCCACAGGAGCCGGAGCCAGCACCAGAAAGGCCGAGGAGATTCAGATGGCGGAAGCAAGAAGTCGGACCGCCCACCTCGCAGGTCTCCCTCACCACCACCTAGCGGTGGCGGCGGAGGTGGAGGCGGAGGCAATGGTCGGAGATCTCGCTCTCGCTCAAAGTCTCCTCGCCACGGCTCGCGCGACGCGCGGGATCGCCTGAACGAGTACAGAACCGACTACATTGGTCCGAAGTGCTTTGACAGGATGATTCGAGAGGAACCAAAGCCAAGGATGAACCTCAAGCTACCCGGAAATCTGAAGCATTATGATGGCACCGAAAGGCCGGATACCTGGATTGAGGATTACTATAATGTTGTAACCTTCGCCGGAGGAACCCCTAACATCGCCTGCCGCATGCTTCAGTTGTACCTTGTAGGTCCAGCCCGGATCTGGCTAAGCGACCTCGAGAAGAATTCCATCTTTTGCTGGTTCGACCTGAAGAACGCTTTCGAGAAACACTTCAGGGGCACCTACAAGAGACCTGCCACAACAAGCGACCTGCAGGCATGCATCCAAAAGAAGGGCGAAACATCGAGGAATTTCCTCACCCGATGGTTGGCATGCAGAAACGAGTGCGAGAACGTCGACAACCGCACAGCAATTCACGCCTTCATTGGGGGCTTGCAGCTGAAGGAGATATGCCCTAGAGGCAATAATAAAGTGGTTATTATTTATATCTTTATGTTTATGATAAATGTTTATATATCATGCTAGAATTGTATTAACCGAAACATTAGTACATGTGTGATATGTAGACAAACAAGAAGTCCCTAGTATGCCTCTTAAACTAGCTTGTTGATTAATGGATGATTAGTTTCATAATCATGAACATTGGATGTTATTAATAACAAGGTTATGTCATTGTGTGAATGATATAATGGACACACCCAATTAAGCGTAGCATAAGATCTCGTCATTAAGTTATTTGCTATTAGCTTTCGATACATAGTTACCTAGTCCTTATGACCATGAGATCATGTAAATCACTTATACCGGAAAGGTACTTTGATTACACCAAACACCACTGCGTAAATGGGTGGCTATAAAGGTGGGATTAAGTATCCGGAAAGTATGAGTTGAGGCATATGGATCAACAGTGGGATTTGTCCATCCCGATGACGGATAGATATACTCTGGGCCCTCTCGGTGGAATGTCGTCTAATGTCTTGCAAGCATATGAATGAGTTCATAAGAGACCACATACCACGGTACGAGTAAAGAGTACTTGTCAGGAGACGAGGTTGAACAAGGTATAGAGTGATACCGAAGATCAAACCTCGGACAAGTAAAATATCGCGAGACAAAGGGAATTGGTAATATATGTGTATGGTTCATTCGATCACTAAAGTCATCGTTGAATATGTGGGAGCCATTATGGATCTCCAGATCCCGCTATTGGTTATTGGTCGGAGTGAGTACTCAACCATGTCCGCATAGTTCTCGAACCGTAGGGTGACACACTTAAAGTTGGATGTTGAAATGGTAGTACTTGAATTATGGAATGTAGTTCGAATATTTGTTCGGAGTCCCGAATGTGATCCCGGACATCACGAGGAGTTCCGGAATGGTCCGGAGAATAAGATTCATATATAGGATGTCATTTTATGTGAATAAAATGTCGCGGAAGGTTCTATGGAAGGTTCTAGAAGGTTCTAGAAAAGTCCGGAAGAAACCACCAAGGAAGGTGGAGTCCACAAGGGACTCCACCTCCATGGCCGGCCAGCCCTAGTGGGGGTGGAGTCCCAAGTGGACTCCACCATAGGGGGCCGGCCACCCCCCACATGGGAGGTGGAAATCCCACCTTTGGGTGGGAGTCCTAGTTGGGCTAGGTTTCCCCCTCCTATGGAAGGTTTTTGGTTCGGGTCTTATTCGAAGACTTGGACACCACCTCTTGGGGTTCCACCTATATAATGAGGGCCAAGGGGGAGGGGGCCGGCCACCTCAAACACCACCAAGGTGGCCGCACCCCTATAGTGGCCGGCGCCCCCCTCTTCCCAAACCCTAGCTTTGCTCCTCCACTCCATATTGCCCGCGTAGCTTAGCGAAGCTCTGCCGGACTTCTACACCGCCACCGACACCACGCCGTCGTGCTGTCGGATTCAAGAGGAGCTACTACTTCCGCTGCCCGCTGGAACGGGGAGGTGGACGTCGTCTTCATCAACAACCGAACGTGTGACCGAGTACGGAGGTGCTGCCCGTTCGTGGCGCCGGAACCGATCGTGATCAAGATCTTCTACGCGCTTTTGCAAGCGGCAAGTGATCGTCTACCGCAGCAACAAGAGCCTCATCTTGTAGGCTTTGGAATCTCTTCAAGGGTGAGACTCGATACCCCCTCGTTGCTACCGTCTTCTAGATTGCATCTTGGCTTGGATTGCGTGTTCGCCGTAGGAAAATTTTTGTTTTCTATGCAACGTTATCCTACAGTGGTATCAGAGCCGTGTCTATGCATAGATGGTTGCACGAGTAGAACACAATGGTTTGTGGGCGTTGATGCTCTTGTTATCTTTAGTTTGAGTACTTTGCATCTTTATGGCATAGTGGGATGAAGCGGCTCGGACTAACTTTACATGACCGCGTTCATGAGACTTGTTCCTCGTTCGACATGCAACTTGTATTGCATAAGAGGCTTTGCGGGTGTCTGTCTCTCCTACTATAGTAAAGATTCAATTTACTCTTCTATTGAAAACATTAGTATCAACGTTGTGGTTCATGTTCGTAGGTAGATTAGATCTCTCTCGAACACCCTAAACCACGTAAAATATGCAAACCAAATTAGAGACGTCTAACTTGTTTTTGCAGGGTTTGGTGATGTGATATGGCCATAATGTGATGATGAATATGTATGAGATGATCATTATTGTATTGTGGCAACCGGCAGGAGCCTTATGGTTGTCTTTAAATTTCATGTTGAGTAGTATTTCAAAGTAGTTGTAATAGTTGCTACATGGAGGACAATCATGAAGACGGCGTCATTGACCTTGACGCTACGCCGACGATGATGGAGATCATGCCCGAAGATGATGGAGATCATATCCGTGCTTTGGAGATGAATATCAAAGGCGCAAGAACAAAAGGGCCATATCATATCACATATGAACTGCATGTGATGTTAATCCTTTTTATGCATCTTATTTTGCTTAGATCGCGACGGTAGCATTATAAGATGATCCCTCACTAAAATCTCAAGATAATAAAGTGTTCATCCTTAGTAGCACCGTTGCCAAGTCTTGTCGTTTCGAAGCACCTCGTGATGATCGGGTGTGATAGATTCAATAAGTACATATGACGGGTGCAAGACAGTTTTGCACATGCGGATACTAAGGTGGCCTTGACGAGCCTAGCATGTACAGACATGGTCTCGGAACACGTGATACCGAAAGGTAGAGCATGAATCATATGGTTGATATGATGAACACTTTGAGTGTTCGCCATTGAAATCACACCTTTTCTCGTGATGATCGGGTTTAGGTGCGGTGGATTTGGTTCGTGTGATCACTAAGACAATGCGAGGGATATTGTTTTGAGTGGGAGTTCACTTAGGTTTTTAATTATGTTGAATTAAAATTTGAACTCAATTTGTCATAAACTTAGTCTAAACTATTGCAAATATATGTTGTAGAGATGGCGTCCCCAATCAATTTTAATCAGTTCCTAGAGAAAGAGAAACTTAAGAGCAACGGTAGCAACTTCACCGATCGGTTCCGTCATGTGAGGATCTTCCTCTCTCGGCGGAAATCTGCAATTTGTGCTTGATGCACCGCTAGGTGACCCTCCCGCAGAAGATGAATCCGATGAAGTAAAAGCTGTTTACGCGACTCGGAAAACTCGGTACTCTCAAGTTCGGGCAGCCATCCTGTGCAGTCTGGAATCCGATCTTCAAAAACGTTTTGAGCACCATGATCCTCATGAGTTGATGAATGAGCTGAAAGCTATATTCGAGACTCATGCGGCAGTGGAATGCTATGAAGCATCGAAACATTTCTTCAGCTGTATGATGGAAGAAGGCAGCTCCGTTAGTGAGCACATGCTCGCCATGACCGGGCATGCGAAGAAACTCAGTGACTTGGGAATAGTGATTCCTAACAGATCGGGATTAATCGTGTCCTTCAATCACCGCCACCAAGTTACAAGAACTTTGTGATGAACTACAATATGCGTAACATGAACAAGGAGTTACCTGAACTTTTTGGCATGCTAAAAGCTGCTGAGATTGAGATCAAGAAAGAGCACCAAGTGTTGATGGTCAACAAGACCACCAGTTTCAAGAAACAGGGCAAGTCTAAGGGAAAATTCAAGAAGGGTGGCAAGAAAGCTGCCACGCCTCCTATGAAACCTAAGAACGGCCCTAAGCCTGATGCTGAGTGCTATTACTGCAAGGAGAAGGGACACTGGAAGCGTAATTGCTCCAAATATCTGGCTGATCTGAAGAGCGGCCTTGTCAAGAAGAAGAAAGAAGGTATATTTGATATACATGTTATAGATGTCCATTTCACTGGTTCTCGTTCTAGTACCTGGGTATTTGATACTGGTTCGGTTGCTCATATTTGTAACTCGAACAGAACTAAAGAATAAACGACAACCGCTGAAAGATGAAGTGACGATGCGCGTTGGAAACGGATCCAAGGTCAATGTGATCGCAGTCGGCACACTTCCTCTACATCTACCTTCGGGATTAGTTTTAAGCCTAAATAATTGTTATTATGTACTGCGTTGAGCATGAACATTATATCTGGATCTTGTTTAATGCAAGACGGTTATTCATTCAAGTCTGAGAATAATGGTTGTTCTATTTTTATGAATAATATCTTTTATGGTCGAGCATCACAAAAGAATGGCTTATTTCTATTAGATCTCGATAGTAGTGATACGCATATACATAACATTGATGCTAAGCGAATTAAACTTAATGATAATTCTACTTATATGTGGTAATCGCTGCCTTGGTCATATTGGAGTGAAACGCATGAAGAAACTCCATACTGATGGATTACTTGAATCACTTGACTTTGAGTCACTTGATAGATGCGAAGCATGTCTAATGGGTAAAATGACAAAGACTCCATTTTCTGGTATGATGGAGCGAGCCATCGACTTATTGGAAATCATACATACAGATGTATGTGGACCAATGAGCGTAGCATCGCGCGGTGGTTATCGTTATGTTCTAACCTTCACAGATGATCTGAGTAGATATGGGTATATCTATTTCATGAAACATAAATCCGAAACTTTCGAGAAGTTTAAGGAATTTCAAAGTGAAGTAGAAAATCAACGTAACAAGAAGATCAAATTTCTACGATCTGATCGTGGAGGTGAATATCTGAGTTATGAGTTTGGCATGCATTTAAAGAAATGCGGAATACTTTCACAATTGACACCGCCGGGAACACCACAACGAAACGGTGTGTCCGAACGTCGTAATCGAACTCTCTTAGATATGGTTCGTAGTATGATGTCTCTTACTGATTTGCCGTTATCATTTTGGAGTTATGCATTAGAGACAGCCGCATTCACTTTAAATAGAGCACCATCAAAATCCGTAGAAACGACACCGTATGAATTATGGTTTAATAAGAAACCTAAGCTGTCGTTCCTGAAAGTTTGGGGTTGCGAAGCCTATGTAAAGAAGTTACAACCGGACAAGCTAGAACCCAAAGCGGAGAAATGCGTCTTCATAGGATACCCTAAGGAAACTATAGGGTACACTTTCTATCACAGATCCGAAGGCAAAATCTTTGTTGCTAAGAACGGAACCTTTCTTGAGAAAGAATTTCTCACTAAAGAAGTGACTGGAGAAAAGTAGAACTCGATGAGATTGATGAATCTATACTCGTTGATCAGAGTAGCGCAGTACCGGAAGTTGTACCTGTACCGCCTACACCGGCAACAGAGGAAGCTAATGATAATGATCATGAAACTTCGAACGAGGAAACTACTGAACCTCGCAGATCGACAAGGGAACGTGCCACTCCTGATTGGTATGATCCTTGTCTAAATGTCATGATTGTGGATAACAATGATGAGGACCCTGCGACGTATGAAGAAGCGATGATGAGCCCAGATTCCAACAAATGGCAAGAAGCCATGAAATCCGAAATGGGATCCATGTATGATAACAAAGTATGGACTTTGGTAGACTTACCTGATAGCCGAAAGGCTGTCGAGAATAAATGGATCTTCAAGAGAAAAACAGATGCTGATGGTAATATTATTGTCTATAAAGATCGACTTGTCGCAAAGGGTTTCCGACAAATTCAAGGAGTTGACTACGATGAGACTTTCTCACCTGTAGCGAAGCTAAAATCTGTGAGGATTTTGTTAGCAATAGCTGCATTTTTCGATTATGAGATTTGGCGTATGGATGTCAAAACGGCGTTCCTTAATGGAGACATTGAGGAAGAGTTGTATATGGTACAACCCAAAGGTTTTGTCGATCCTAAAAATGTTGACAAAGTATGCAAACTTCAGCGTTCAATCTATGGACTGAAGCAAGCATCAAGAAGTTGGAACCGACGCTTTGATAAGGTGATCAAAGACTTCGGGTTTATACAAGTGTCATGGAGAGGCCTCGTATTTACAAGAAAGTGAGTGGGAGCTCAGTAGCATTTACGATATTATATGTAGATGACATATTATTGATCGGGAATGATATAGAACTATTAAGCAAAGTGTTAAGGGTTATTTGAATAATAGTTTTTCAATGAAAGACCTTGGTGAAGCATCGTATATATTAGGCATCAAGATTTATAGAGATAGATCAAGACGCCTAATAGGGCTATCACTGAGTACATATTCGGACAAGATTCTAAAGAAGTTTAGAATGGACGAAAGTAAGAAAGGGTTCTTACCTATGTTACTGTGCAAGGTATTGAGTAAAACTCAAGGACCGGCTACGGCAGACGAAAGAGAAAGGATGTGTAACATCCCCTATGCCTCGGCAGTAGGATCTATCATGTATGCCATGCTATGTACTAGACCGGCTATAGCACATGCCGTTAGTTTGACTAGCAGATATCAAAGTGATCCAGGAATGGAACACTCGGACAGCGGTCAAGAATATCCCGAAGTACTTGAAAAGAACTAAGGATATGTTTCTTTGTTATGGAGGTGACCAAGAGCTCGTTGTAAACGGTTACACCGATGCAAGTTGGAACACTGATCCCGATGACTCTAAGTCACAATCTGGGTACGTGTTTATATTGAATGGTGCTGCGCAAAGCTGGGCAAGCTCGAAGCGGTGCACGGTGGCGAAGTCTTCAACGTAATCGAGTACATAGCGGCTTCAGAGGCTTCATCGAAGCGGTATGGATGAAGAGGTTCATTGTAGAGCTCGGTGTGGTTCCTAGTGCATTGGACCCATTAATCATTTAATTTGTGATAACATGGGTGCCATCGCCAATGCACAAGAGCCAAGGTCACACCAGAGGCTGAAGCATATCAAGCTGCGTTACCACTCGATTCGCGAGTACATCGAAGATGGAGAAGTAAAGATTTGCAAAGTACACACCGATCCGAATGTAGCAGATCCGTTGACTAAAGCTCTCCCTAGGGCAAAGCATGACCAACACCAGAATGCCATGGGTGTTAGGTATATTACAATGTAATCTAGATTATTGACTCTAGTGCAAGTGGGAGATCAAGGAGATATGCCCTAGAGGCAATAATAAAGTGGTTATTATTTATATCTTTATGTTTATGATAAATGTTTATATATCATGCTAGAATTGTATTAACCGAAACATTAGTACATGTGTGATATGTAGACAAACAAGAAGTCCCTAGTATGCCTCTTAAACTAGCTTGTTGATTAATGGATGATTAGTTTCATAATCATGAACATTGGATGTTATTAATAACAAGGTTATGTCATTGTGTGAATGATATAATGGACACACCCAATTAAGCGTAGCATAAGATCTCGTCATTAAGTTATTTGCTATTAGCTTTCGATACATAGTTACCTAGTCCTTATGACCATGAGATCATGTAAATCACTTATACCGGAAAGGTACTTTGATTACACCAAACACCACTGCGTAAATGGGTGGCTATAAAGGTGGGATTAAGTATCCGGAAAGTATGAGTTGAGGCATATGGATCAACAAGTGGGATTTGTCCATCCCGATGACGGATAGATATACTCGGGCCCTCTCGGTGGAATGTCGTCTAATGTCTTGCAAGCATATGAATGAGTTCATAAGAGACCACATACCACGGTACGAGTAAAGAGTACTTGTCGAGACGAGGTTGAACAAGGTATAGAGTGATACCGAAGATCAAACCTCGGACAAGTAAAATATCGCGAGACAAAGGGAATTGGTAATATATGTGTATGGTTCATTCGATCACTAAAGTCATCGTTGAATATGTGGGAGCCATTATGGATCTCCAGATCCCGCTATTGGTTATTGGTCGGAGTGAGTACTCAACCATGTCCGCATAGTTCTCGAACCGTAGGGTGACACACTTAAAGTTGGATGTTGAAATGGTAGTACTTGAATTATGGAATGTAGTTCGAATATTTGTTCGGAGTCCCGAATGTGATCCCGGACATCACGAGGAGTTCCGGAATGGTCCGGAGAATAAGATTCATATATAGGATGTCATTTTATGTGAATAAAATGTCGCGGAAGGTTCTATGGAAGGTTCTAGAAGGTTCTAGAAAAGTCCGGAAGAAACCACCAAGGAAGGTGGAGTCCACAAGGGACTCCACCTCCATGGCCGGCCAGCCCTAGTGGGGGTGGAGTCCCAAGTGGACTCCACCATAGGGGGCCGGCCACCCCCCACATGGGAGGTGGAAATCCCACCTTTGGGTGGGAGTCCTAGTTGGGCTAGGTTTCCCCCTCCTATGGAAGGTTTTTGGTTCGGGTCTTATTCGAAGACTTGGACACCACCTCTTGGGGTTCCACCTATATAATGAGGGCCAAGGGGGAGGGGGCCGGCCACCTCAAACACCACCAAGGTGGCCGCACCCCTATAGTGGCCGGCGCCCCCCTCTTCCCAAACCCTAGCTTTGCTCCTCCACTCCATATTGCCCGCGTAGCTTAGCGAAGCTCTGCCGGACTTCTACACCGCCACCGACACCACGCCGTCGTGCTGTCGGATTCAAGAGGAGCTACTACTTCCGCTGCCCGCTGGAACGGGGAGGTGGACGTCGTCTTCATCAACAACCGAACGTGTGACCGAGTACGGAGGTGCTGCCCGTTCGTGGCGCCGGAACCGATCGTGATCAAGATCTTCTACGCGCTTTTGCAAGCGGCAAGTGATCGTCTACCGCAGCAACAAGAGCCTCATCTTGTAGGCTTTGGAATCTCTTCAAGGGTGAGACTCGATACCCCCTCGTTGCTACCGTCTTCTAGATTGCATCTTGGCTTGGATTGCGTGTTCGCCGTAGGAAAATTTTTGTTTTCTATGCAACGTTATCCTACAGCAGCGAGGAGGACTGCTGCGACACAAGCTAACTTGCATGGTCAATGCAAATCAACTGACGTTGGACGACATGATCACCATCGCCAGCGATCACACTACCGCCGATGACGACGCAGGCGGTGATCTCGCAGCTACAGCAATCCCCCTGCATCAACAAAAGAAAAACCGTGATAACGGTAGCAGCAGCAGCCATAAGCGCAAGAACCCTGATGACCAGAAGAGTGGCGGATCTGAGATGGTCGCCATGGCGTTTCAACGCGGAGGTCCAGGAGGCGGAAGAGGACGCGGACGTGGAGGCGGAGCCGGCAGGGGTCAGCAGCATACCTCTGAGGTCACTGCTGGCGGATCCCGCGCTCCGCAAACCTACGAGGAGTACAGAGACATGCCCTGCCTGGCCTATCTGGATCCGGTTACAGGGAAGTCCACTCACACCAACCGCAACTACAAGTGGGTCAATGATCTAAAGAACGACCCGGAGGCAGGATACAAGCGCGTCCGGAAGCACCGCCCACGCGGCAAAGGAGGCAAGGGCAAGAACAAGGACAAAGAGGAAGATAGTTCTGAGGCGATGGATGAGGATGATAACTCGCCGGATCCCAAGGCAGGATCCGCAGGTAAATCCAATCCATTCGATAAAAAGAGCGTGGGGGCTTACCACACTTTCCTCGGAACCCCAACAGTACGCGCTTCCAAGTCAGCTACCCGGATCCTGAACGCCATAGTTCCGGCTGTGCCACAGTACGTCAGGTGGTCGGAAATCCCGTGCACATTTGATAGGAAGGATCACCCCGCAATTGTGCCAAAAGAATGCTACGCCTTGGTTGTAAGTCCCCACATAGATGGGTATGACTTCTCCAAGTGCCTCATGGATGGTGGAGCCAGCCTGAACATCATGTACCTGGAGACCCTAGAGCGGATGAACCTCACCAAGGAGCAGCTGAAACACAGCACCACTGAGTTTCATGGCGTGGTTCCGGGTAAGAAGGCGAATTCCCTTGGCAGCATCACACTTCCCGTGGCTTTTGGCGATGTTCATAATTTCCGCGAAGAGAAGATCACGTTTGAAGTTGTGCCCTTCAAGAGCTCCTACCACGTCATCTTCGGTAGGCCCACCTACCACAAGTTCCACGCAAGAGCGTGCTACATCTACAACAAGCTCAAGATTCCGGGTCCTAAAGGTATGATTACCGTATCCGGAGACTACAAAAAGGCTCATGAGTGCGAGTTAGGCGAAGCCGCCTTCGCAGAGTCTGTGATATCTGGAGAAGAGCTGAAAGGCTACAGAGCCGCGGTGGATCCGACTGAGATGCAGACCACCAAGAAGCAGATCTCCGAGCAGAAAACCTCCTTCAAGGCCGCGATAGAAACCAAGAAGCACGACCTCATCAAAGGCGACTCTTCCAAGCAGGTTTCAGTCGGAGCCAACATGGACCCCAAATAGGAAGACGCGCTCGTCGAGTTCCTCCGCGCTAACATGGATATCTTCGCATGGCAACCTTCTGATATGTCCGGAGTACCTAGGGAACTCGCCGAGCACTACCTCAACATAAATCCGGGGGCTAAACCAGTGAAGCAAGCTATGCGACGCTTTGGAGATAAGAAGCGCCGCGCCATAGGAATGGAACTAGCAAAGTTACTAGAAGCAGGTTTTGTAATAGAAGTTATCCACACCGATTGGGTCGCGAATCCCGTCCTTGTACCCAAAAAGAACACCGAAATACTAAGAATGTGCATCGATTACTCTGGCTTGAACAAGCATTGCCCGAAGGATCCGTTCCCCTTGCTGCGCATTGACCAAGTCATTGATTCGACGGCGGGGGCGGAACTTTTGTGTTTTCTTGATGCGTATTCCGGGTATCATCAGATCCGGATGAAGGAATCCGACCAAAAGGCGACTTCATTCATTACCCCGTTTGGTACTTATTGCTATGTTACTATGCCTTTTGGTTTGAAAAATGCAGGTGCTACTTACCAACGTACGATGCAGCGGTGCCTGAAGGACCA
The DNA here is from genome assembly GCF_019359855.2 of Lolium perenne. NCBI lineage: Eukaryota > Viridiplantae > Streptophyta > Magnoliopsida > Poales > Poaceae > Lolium > Lolium perenne. The sequence continues at coordinate 129,441,632 of NC_067244.2, forward strand.
AATTGGCCGGAACGTGCACGCTTACGTCGACGACATCGCGGTCATGACCCGGAAAGGATCCGACTTGATCAGCGACCTCACAGAAACCTTCGACAACCTCCGCAGGTACAAGATGATGTTGAATCCGCTGAAGTGCGTCTTTGGCGTGCCAGCCGGAAAACTCCTTGGCTTCATAGTCTCTCACAGAGGCATTGAGGTTATCCCGGAAAAGATCAAGGCAATCCTGTGCATCAAAAGGCCAACTTATCTCAAAGATGTGCAACGACTAACTGGTTGTGTTGCAGCAATCAGTAGGTTTGTTAGCCGTCTTGGCGAGAAGGCGCTACCTCTGTACAAGCTGGTGAAGAAAACAGACAAATTTGTCTGGGACGACGCAGCTGACGCAGCTCTTCGAGGGTTGAAGGAAATACTCACCTCCCCACCTATCTTGGCAGCTCTAGCAGAGTCAGAGCCAATGCTCCTTTATCTGGCAGCTACCAACAAAGTCATCAGCCTCGTCATCGTGGTGGAGCGCAAAGAAGAAGGTCATGAATATGACGTCCAAAGGCCTGTCTACTACATTAGCGAGGTGCTGACGGAGTCAAAACAAAGATACCCTCACTTTCAGAAGCTAGCCTATGGAGTGTTCCTGGGCAGCCGGAAGCTGAGACACTATTTCCAAGAGCACCCAGTAACAGTCGTGAGCAAGGCTCCGCTGTCAACAATTCTCAACAACGCTGACGCAACAGGACGTACGGCTAAATGGGGCATTGAACTATCCGCCTTCGACATCGCTTACAAGCCCAGGACTGCGGTTAAATCCCAAGTCTTGGCAGATTTCGTCGCAGATTGGACAGAAGCTCCGGATGCAAGTCTGGAGCCGGAACCAGAAACATGGGTCATGCACTTCGATGGATCCAAGCAGCATCAAGGCTCAGGAGCCGGAGTCACCCTGAAGTCCCCTACCGGAGAAGAACTGCAGTACGTTCTGCAGATCCACTTCGAAGCTACAAATAACATGGCGGAATACGAGGCTCTACTACACGGTCTGCGCATCGCTAAGGAAATTGGGATCAAGCACATCATATGCTGTGGAGATTCCGACCTGGTGGCACAACAAGTAGCCGGAACCTGGAACGCCAGAAACTCCGTCATGGCGGCCTACAGAGATGAAGTTGATGAGATCGCCAAGTGCTTCCTCGGATACGAAGTCAAGTACGTCAGGAGAGACGATAACACAGCGGCAGACATGCTATCCAAGCTCGGATCCGGCAGGAAGCGAATTCCGCCTGGCATTTTCCTGGAGCATCTCCGGATACCCTCAGTTAAGGGCGCTAACCCGGAAAACCCAGAGGTGGCAGTGTCTCCGGCTAGGGAGGTGATGGCTATCATTCCGGCTTGGACACAGCCTTTCCTGGACTACCTCATCGATCAGAAGTTGCCAGAGGACGAGGTCCTCGCACGACAGATCGTCAGACGAGCGAGAACCTACACAATTGTTGATGGACAGCTCTACAAACGAAGTGCAGCAGGGGTGTTTCTCAAATGCGTCTCCAATCAAGATGGCATTGAAATCCTCAGAGAGATCCATGCAGGGGATTGCGGGCATCACGCCGCTCCTGCATCCCTCGTTGCCAAAGCTTTCCGGCTAGGCTTCGCCGGGCTCACAGCTAAAGAAGATGCTGACAAGCTGGTAAAAACCTGCCGAGGTTGTCAGTACTACGCTACTCAACCAAACGCTCCAGCCCAAGAGCTGAAGACCATACCTATCACCTGGCCATTTGCGGTCTGGGGGCTTGATATGGTTGGTAAGTTAAAAAGATCATCTCCTGGCGGTTTTGAATACCTTCTGGTCGCTGTTGACAAATTCAGCAAGTGGATCGAGGCAAAGCCAGTGAGAAAAGCCGATGGTGCTACGGCACTAAAATTCGTCTGCAGCCTCGTGATGAGATTCGGCATCCCACACAGCATAATCACAGATAATGGCACAAACTTCGCTCAAGGAGAGTTGAGGGATTATTGTGACACAATGGGGATTCGACTGGACCTTGCATCTGTGGCTCATCCACAATCTAACGGTCAGGTTGAAAGGGCTACCGGTCTAATATTATCAGGAATTAAGCCGCGCCTTGAAGAACCACTGCGACGAGCAGCTGGAGCTTGGGCTGACGAGTTGGAAGCTGTTTTGTGGAGTTTACGAACTACCCCTAACAGATCAACAGGGTTCACCCCATTTTTCCTGGTATACGGATCCGAAGCCGTGCTTCCCTCCGACATCATCCACGATTCACCGCGAGTTTCCGCCTACAATGAAGAAACAGCTGACGAGGCCAGACAGCTATCTGTGGACCTGATCGAGGAAGCTCGGAACCTAGCTGATCAGCGCTCCGCCATCTACCAGCAGAAGCTCCGACGCTATCACAGTCGTCGAGTTCGGAATCGCTCCTTCATGGCAGGAGACCTGGTCCTCCGCCTTCGACAGGTGAAAGACCATAAGCTGCAATCTCCATGGGAAGGACCCTTCGTCGTTAGCAAAGTGCTCCATAACGGGTCGTACTACCTTGTTGATTTCCACGAGCTGAGGGATAGACCTGCTAACTGGCACCGGAAACGCAAGCGTGAGGATCCGGATGACATCTACGATGAAACAGATCGCCCTTGGAACATCGCACAGCTACGTCCTTTCTACACTTAGCATATATTTTCCGAGTTATAAACTCTTTAATAGTTATACATGATCAATGAAATAAAGCTTATGGTTCACTCTTTGAGTCTTTTACCTCCTTTACTTGTTCATTTTAGATCGTGTATGTTTTTTCTGACTAAAACCGCAGAGCTGGATATTTCCGCCTAGGCGTGTATGAAAGTTTTGATTTCCAAAACCGTCCTTTAGGACGTATGCTTAAGTTTTCTGATTAAGTTGTTATCTGTTGCGAACTCGTGGATTCCTAGTAGCGATTTCCGGCACCTATGCCTGGGGGCTTGTTTTCGTGGTTATGGACGGATTGCCATTGAGCTTCGTCGCCGCTGGCGAGCATCTCCGGCTAAGGTTTTCCGGCTCGCGGAAGGTCAAGCGGGTAAGCCGGAAAACAACGAAGTCAGCACTTGCTTTCTGACATAAAACGAAACATGCACATAATATTAACGGATAGCAGGATAAGTGTTTCCGCCCCATGCATAATCGTTTCGTTCCTAGCTACTTAAGAATTTAAAATCTTATTACAAACCCTCGCTGGGGCCAAAATGATGCATTGTCTTTCCCGCAGGAATAAAAGTTTTCACTCCCCCTTAGCCGGAGAAGTCTTGCCCTCTGGATCCTTTTCCTTGGCGCCTTCGGCCGGAGAAGACACGTCTTCGTCACTTTCTTTCTCTTCAGAAGCTGCAGTGCTGGTCTTGGGTTCTTCTTGGGGAGCGTCCTTGGAGCTGGTCCAGGTATATTGGGTCCCGGATTCCGCGGGTCGCGCCTTCGCCTCGAGCTCCTTTTGAAGTTCCACTTCCAAGGGCTCGTCTGCGGGAAGAACGACCTTGTCGTAGAATTCCTCGTGCCGGATCCTGCGCGCGATACGGGTGTCGTAGCCGCTCACTGCATCCAGCTGCGCGTTGACATCCGCATCCGGAGGAACGCCCGTGGTCACTTGATCAAGATCAAGATCCGGATTATGTGCTAGGCACATGGTCAAGGCCATTGCAGCTGCGCCTCGGGCTGATGATGCTTGTAGATCCGTCACCAGCTCCGGAAGAATGTCCATCTTTCCAACAAGCTTCCGGACGTTGCAAGTGCGGCTCCTCTTGATGGATAAGTTATAGCATATCTTGCGGGAGGCGGAGATGAGATCTTTGCAGTCATCGCCTGCGAGTTGAAGAAGGTCATCCCGTGGGAACAAATTCCGGCGCTGTTCCGGATACCCAAGCGGCTCTGCATAAAGATAATCAGGATATAAGCATGCAATTTGAGCGCAAAGTAAAAAGTCGGAGCAAACATCTGGACGAGGTTCCGGTATCGTACCCAAGATGTTCTCATTGAGCAAGTCCCAGTGATGCTCCGCAGTCTCCATATATTTCCGGAGTCCATTAAGCTCCTTTTGCTGCCTCTTGATGGTTTCGCTGTCAGCATTCTTCTTCAATATCATTTCGCCCTTTTCTCTGATGAGCTCGGAGTTTTTCTCCGCTAGCTGCTTCTCGGCCTGCTCCCTCTTTAGTTCCGCCTCCTTTAGCTTCGTTTCCAAATCTTGGTACGAGGAGCGCAGGTTCTCAAGTTCAGACGAGGCTGTAGCAAGGGAAGAGGATGCACCTATAATAACATAAGTTAACAGCAAGTTTCAAGTCGGAATCTGACCAATGACGAAGAAGACGGAAACCAACCTTGGGCGTCCGCCAGTTGTTTGGCCAGCTCCGCATTTTCGTCCTTCAGAGTCCGGATATTTTCCGCTTGATTCAAAGTAACGCGGCGCTGAAGGGCGATATTCTTGTGCAGCTCATAGTGCAGCGCCTGTTGTTCCTGTAAGACAGAGCAGGTGTAAAAATTCCGCCTGTAAAAGTGGTTTCCTCCAAAGCATTATTGCCGGAACTTTTCCGCCTAATGCTTGGGGGCTACTGATCCAATTTAAAAACCTTCCCGGAAGTAATCTTTCTCTAAGCATCTAAGCGCTAACTACTTTTTGAGTTTCTGCCTACATGCTTGGGGGCTACTGGGGAGTACCTTTTGCTTGCAGACGAGCTTGTCGAGGAACTGGCCGACGTTCTTCTTGAAGTCCTGGATTTCCGATGTTCCGGCATCAGGTTTCCCCCAGGCATTGTTCAGCATGGCGTTGAGTAAATCTTGTTCAAGCTCCCATTTCTCCGCCTCGGACAGCTTGTTGAAAAACTTGGTAGCATATGCCTTGGGGGTGGAAGTGGTGTCAGCCGGATCTCCAAAGTTCTTCGGAAAAACAACAATGTCGCCAGCGCCTTCTCCAGCCTTCTCAGAAGAAGTGACTTCAGCCTCTCCTTGGCCTTGTTCTTCCGCGTCTTCTTGGGCAGGGCCTTTGGCCTTAGGATCTTCTTCGCCCACTTTCTCGCTGCTAACCAGAATTATTTCCGGTGGAGTGTTTGCGGCAGGAGGGGGAGATGGATCAGCCTGAGGAGGAGACGGCTGAGGAGTAGGGTGGGAGGCACTTGGCGGAACTGGGGTAGAAGGACCAACTACCGGATACTTTTTCATATACTTGGTGATAGGTTCTTGGCTGGTGGTCTGCGTGGCAGTGGTGTTCGGATTCCTGCAAACAAGTGAAAGGGGTTAAATAAGAGATAATTTCGCTAAGATAAAATCGCATCATGTTCGGAAACTTACGGGGCGCCGGGGATGATGGGGCGCGAGCACTGACCAGCTGTTGAAAGCATTCTCAGACGCGCACGCTCCGCTTTCCTTGAGTCTAACGGAGGTGGCTTTGTGGTCTTGGGCTTCTTGGCGGAGGCCTCGCCGCTAGCTCCGGCTTCAGAGCCGGAAGCCTTGGCGCGGGGGCGCTTCGTAGGACGAGGGGCCGCCTTGCGGGGTGCCTATTCCTCTTCCTCCTCATCGTCTTCCGGAGCCTCCTCCGCCGCGTCGCCGGTGACGGGGACGCGAAGAATGGTGCGGAAGCTTTCCTCCGCCAAAGTGTTGAGCTGGAAGGAAAATGAATAAAAGTTAGAGTTAACATCCAAAAACTTGTGAAGTTTGAAGCAATGAAAAGAACAAAGCTTACCGGAGGACACTTGTCGTTCGTGTAAATGTCCTTGATCAGTTCCGGGACTTGTTGGCCCCTCGGAATCTTCACCAGCGTCTTGAACCTTCTCTTCAGAGAGTCGGCCGGAAGATCGTGGCGGGTAACCCGGAGAAGATCGTCCGCCCCGGTATAAGCGCACATCAGGCGCGCGTTGTAGCGTAGAGGCTGGATTCTCCGGGAGAACCAGCTAAGTGTAAGCTGGGCTCCGGTGAGTCCGTCGTGGACTAGCCAGGAGATTCTCCGCGCTGCCTTCTCCAAGATCGGAGTTTGGGCGAGCGAAGGGACGAAGCTCCAGCTTGCGAGCTCTTCCGGAGGCTCGTTGATGAATTGAGGTAGGCCTTCATGAACGTCCGGAACTGAAGCATTCTTCTCATAAAACCATCCGGCGTTCCAGTACCGGACGGATTCGTGCGAATCGTGGGGAGGATACATGCGACTAGGGCGGAGCATAAACGTCATGCTTCCGCAGTTCACCATTGCTTTGTCCTTGGTTTCTTTCTTCACCCGGAAAAAGAATTGCCATAACTTGACATCTGGCCGGATCCCAAGATGCCCTTCGCAGAGAGTTACAAAGTTGGATAGGAGAAGGTATGAGTTTGGGCAGATGTTGTGGGGTTGGAGCCCGTATGTGTTGAGCACGGAGAGAAAGAACTCCGAGCAGGGGAGTGAAAGTCCGGGTTCCACCCATGCCTTGGTCATGACAATTTCTCCGACTTCGGGCTTTGGGACGTCGGAGTCACGCGTGAAACTCCAATGGGTGGAGATCATGCCCTCGTTCTGGAGCTCTCTAAGCTCCACATCAGTAGTTGCGCAGGGCCACCACTGACCCCGCTCTCCTTCGCGGATCCGGGCCTTGGACGCCCTCTTGTTTTCCACCTCCTGCACCTTTGCTGCCATCCTAGCTTGTCCCTCAAGTTCTTCTTGGAGCTTGATACATCTCCGACGTATCGATAATTTCTTATGTTCCATGCCACATTATTGATGTTATCTACATGTTTTATGCACACTTTATGTCATATTCGTGCATTTTCTGGAACTAACCTATTAACAAGATGCCGAAGTGCCGATTCTTGTTTCTGCTGTTTTTGGTTTCAGAAATCCTAGTAAGGAAATATTCTCGGAATTGGACGAAATCAAAGCCCAGGGGCCTATTTTCTCACGAAGCTTCCAGAAGTCCGAAGGAGAGACGAATAGGGGCCACGGAGGGGCCACACCCTAGGGCGGCGCGGCCCCCCCCTTGGCCGCGCGGCCCTGTGGTGTGGGGCCCCCGTGCCGCCTCTTGACCTGCCCTTCCGCCTATAAAAAGTCTCCGTGACGAAACCCCCAGTACCGAGAACCACGATACGGAAAACCTTCCAGAGACGCCGCCGCCACCGATCCCATCTCGGGGGATCCAGGAGATCGCCTCCGGCACCCTGCCGGAGAGGGGAATCATCTCCCGGAGGACTCTACGCCGCCATGGTCGCCTCCGGTGTGATGTGTGAGTAGTCTACCCCTGGACTATGGGTCCATAGCAGTAGCTAGATGGTTGTCTTCTCCCCATTGTGCTATCATTGTCGGATCTTGTGAGCTGCCTAACATGATCAAGATCATCTATCTGTAATTCTATATGTTGCGTTTGTTGGGATCCGATGAATAGAGAATACTTGTTATGTTGATTATCAAAGTTATATCTATGTGTTGTTTATGATCTTGCATGCTCTCCGTTACTAGTAGATACTCTGGCCAAGTTTTTGCTATTAACTCCAAGAGGGAGTACTTATGCTCGATAGTGGGTTCATGCCTGCATTGACACCGGGACAAAGGATGAGAAAGTTCTAAGGTTGTGTTGTGCTGTTGCCACTAGGGATAAAAAATTAGTGCTAGGTTCAAGGATGTAGTCACTAGTTACATTACGCAAAATACTTAATGCAATTGTCTGTTGTTTGCAACTTAATACTGGAGGGGTTCGGATGATATCCCGAAGGTGGACTTTTTAGGCATAGATGCAGTTGGATGACGGTCTATGTACTTTGTCGTAATGCCCAATTAAATCTCACTATACTCATCATGATATGTATGTGCATGGTCATGCTCTCTTTATTTGTCAATTGCCCAACTGTAATTTGTTCACCCAACATGCTGTTCGTCTTATGGGAGAGACACCTCTAGTGAACTGTGGACCCCGGTCCAATTCTCTTTCTTGAAATACAATCTACTGCAATACTTGTTTTACTGTTTTCTGCAAACAATCATCTTCCACACAATACGGTTAACTCTTTGTTACAGCAAGCCGGTGAGATTGACAACCTCACTGTTTCGTTGGGGCAAAGTACTTTGGTTGTGTTGTGCAGGTTCCACGTTGGCGCCGGAATCACTGGTGTTGCGCCGCACTACATCTCGCCGCCATCAACCTTCAACGTGCTTCTTGACTCCTACTGGTCCGATTAAACCTTGGTTTCTTACTGAGGGAAACTTGCCGCTGTGCGCATCACACCTTCCTCTTGGGGTTCCCAACGGACGTGCCAACCACACGCATCAAGCAAATTTCTGGCACCGTTGCCGGGGAGATCAAGACACGCTGCAAGGGGAGTCTCCACTTCTCAATCTCTTTACTTTGTTTTTGTCTTGCTTAGTTTTATTTACTACTTTGTTTGCTGCACTAAATCAAAATACAAAAAAAATTAGTTGCTAGTTTTACTTTATTTGCTATCTTGTTTGCTATATCGAAAACACAAAAAAAATTAGTTTACTTGCATTTACTTTATCTAGTTTGCTTTATTTACTACTACTAAAATGAGTAATCCTGAAGTTGAAGTTCGCACGTTTAAGCAACGAGGGGGAGAATGTTTGAGAGATGCTTGGTATAGAATTAGCGATGCTCATAATAGATGCACTAAGAAGCACTCCACCATTATTTTACTCAGGAATTTTTATGTTGGTATCTCTAGCTGGAATAGATATGTTCTTGATAGTCTCGCAAAAGGTGACTTCCTAAGTACTCCTGCATTAGAAGCTAGTTGCATTATTGAGAGCTTATTTGGAATACCCCCAGTTGATAAAGTTAAAACTGAAATCTCTCTTGAAGATGTTATGAAAAAATTGGAAACCATAGAGAAAATTTTTCCAAGTATTGAAGCTAAATTGAAAATATTACTTGATAAAACTGATGAACTTGATAAATCCTTAGGAGGAATTGATGAAAGAATTAGTGTCCTAGGAACTAATGCTGTCCATGATGATCAAATCAATAGGATTGACGAACTTGAAAAAGCTATGGGAACCTTGGGTTCAACATTTTCTTCTCTTAAATATAAGGAGAAAGCTTATGTGGGTAAGGAGCAAAAGTTTATGTATGTCTCTAAAGTGCCTAGACCAAAGAAGTATTATTATAGGCCTAAAATTGACAAAGCCCTTAGTACCACTATGGATGGGGGAGCTCATGATAACAATGCACCATCTCTTGATAATACTTGATACACACTTTCTGCGCCTAGCTGAAAGGCGTTAAAGAAAAGCGCTTATGGGAGACAACCCATGTTTTTACCTACAGTACTTTGTTTTTATTTTGTGTCTTGGAAGTTGTTTACTACTGTAGCAACCTCTCCTTATCTTAGTTTTGTGTTTTGTTGTGCCAAGTTAAGCCGTTGATAGAAAAGTAAGTACTAGATTTGGATTACTGCACAGTTCCAGATTTCTTTGCTGTCACGAATCTGAGTACACCTCCCTGTAGGTAGCTCAGAAAATTAAGCCAATTTACGTGCATGATCCTCAGATATGTACGCAACTTTCATTCAATTTGAGCATTTTCATTTGAGCAAGTCTGGTGCCATTTTAAAATTCGTCAATACGAACTGTTCTGTTTTGACAGATTCTGCCTTTTATTTCGTATTGCCTCTTTCGCTATGTTGGATGAATTTCTTTGATCCACTAATGTCCAGTAGCATTATGCAATGTCCAGAAGTGTTAAGAATGATTGTGTCACCTCTGAATATGTCAATTTATATTGTGCACTAACCCTCTAATGAGTTGTTTCGAGTTTGGTGTGGAGGAAGTTTTCAAGGATCAAGAGAGGAGTATGATGCAACATGATCAAGGAGAGTGAAAGCTCTAAGCTTGGGGATGCACCCGGTGGTTCACCCCTGCATATATCAAGAAGACTCAAGCGTCTAAGCTTGGGGATGCCCAAGGCATCCCCTTCTTCATCGACAACATTATCAGGTTCCTCCCCTGAAACTATATTTTTATTCCATCACATCTTATGTGCTTTTTCTTGGAGCGTCGGTTTGTTTTTTTTTTTTTGTTTTGTTTGAATAAAATGGATCCTAGCATTCACTTTATGGGAGAGAGACACGCTCCGCTGTAGCATATGGACAAGTATGTCCTTGGTTTCTACTCATAGTATTCATGGCGAAGTTTCTCCTTCGTTAAATTGTTATATGGTTGGAATTGGAAAATGATACATGTAGTAATTGCTATAAATGTCTTGGGTAATGTGATACTTGGCAATTGTTGTGCTCATGATTAAGCTCTTGCATCATATGCTTTGCACCCATTAATGAAGAAATACATAGAGCATGCTAAAATTTGGTTTGCATATTTGGTTTCTCTAAGGTCTAGATAATTTCTAGTATTGAGTTTGAACAACAAGGAAGACGGTGTAGAGTCTTATAATGTTTTCAATATGTCTTTTATGTGAGTTTTGCTGCACCGGTTCATCCTTGTGTTTGTTTCAAATAAGCCTTGCTAGCCTAAACCTTGTATCGAGAGGGAATACTTCTCATGCATCCAAATACTTGAGCCAACCACTATGCCATTTGTGTCCACCATACCTACCTACTACATGGTATTTTCCGCCATTCCAAAGTAAATTGCTTGAGTGCTACCTTTAAAATTCCATCATTCACCTTTGCAATATATAGCTCATGGGACAAATAGCTTAAAAACTATTGTGGTATTGAATATGTAATTATGCACTTTATCTCTTATTAAGTTGCTTGTTGTGCGATAACCATGTTCACCGGGACGCCATCAACTATTCATTGTTGAATTTCATGTGAGTTGCTATGCATGTCCGTCTTGTCTGAAGTAAGAGAGATCTACCACCATATGGTTAAGCATGCATATGTTAGAGAAGAACATTGGGCCGCTAACTAAAGCCATGCTCCATGGTGGAAGTTTCAGATTTTGGACAGCAATCCTCAAATCTCAAATGAGAAAATTATTAATTGTTGGTATATGCTTATGCATAAAAGAGGAGTCCATTATCTGTTGTCTATGTTGTCCCGGTATGGATGTCTAAGTTGAAGAATAATCAATAGCGAGAAATCCAATGCGAGCTTTCTCCTTAGACCTTTGTACAAAGCGGCATAGAGGTACCCCTTTGTGACACTTGGTAAAAACAATGCATTGTGATGATCCGGTAGTCCAAGCTAATTAGGACAAGGTGCGGGCACTATTAGTACACTATGCATGAGGCTTGCAACTTATAAGATATAATTTACATGATGCATATGCTTTATTACTACCGTTGACAAAATTGTTTCATGTTTTCAAAATCAAAGCTCTAGCACAAATATAGCAATCGATGCTTTTCCTCTATGGAGGACCATTCTTTTACTTTCAATGTTGAGTCAGTTCACCTATTTCTCTCCACCTCAAGAAGCAAACACTTGTGTGAACTGTGCATTGATTCCTACATACTTGCTTATTGCACTTATTATATTACTCTATGTTGACAATATCCATGAGATATACATGTTACAAGTTGAAAGCAACCGCTGAAACTTAATCTTCTTTTGTGTTGTTTCAATGCCTTTACTTTGAATTATTGCTTTATGAGTTAACTCTTATGCAAGACTTATTGATGCTTGTCTTGAAGTGCTATTCATGAAAAGTCTTTGCTATATGATTCACTTGTTTACTCATGTCATATACATTGTTTTGATCGCTGCATTCACTACATATGCTTTACAAATAGTATGATCAAGATTATGATGGCATGTCACTCCAGAAATTATCTGTGTTATCGTTTTACCTGCTCGGGACGAGCAGAACTAAGCTTGGGGATGCTGATACGTCTCCGACGTATCGATAATTTCTTATGTTCCATGCCACATTATTGATGTTATCTACATGTTTTATGCACACTTTATGTCATATTCGTGCATTTTCTGGAACTAACCTATTAACAAGATGCCGAAGTGCCGATTCTTGTCATTTCTGCTGTTTTTGGTTTCAGAAATCCTAGTAAGGAAATATTCTCGGAATTGGACGAAATCAAAGCCCAGGGGCCTATTTTCTCACGAAGCTTCCGGAAGTCCGAAGGAGAGACGAAGAGGGGCCACGGAGGGGCCACACCCTAGGGCGGCGCGGCCCCCTTGGCCGCGCGGCCCTGTGGTGTGGGGCCCCGTGCCGCCTCTTGACCTGCCCTTCCGCCTATAAAAGTCTCTGTGACGAAACCCCCGCATCGAGAACCACGATACGGAAAACCTTCCAGAGACGCCGCCGCCGCCGATCCCATCTCGGGGATCCAGAGATCGCCTCCGGCACCCTGCCGGAGAGGGGAATCATCTCCCGGAGGACTCTACGCCGCCATGGTCGCCTCCGGTGTGATGTGTGAGTAGTCTACCCCTGGACTATGGGTCCATAGCAGTAGCTAGATGGTTGTCTTCTCCCCATTGTGCTATCATTGTCGGATCTTGTGAGCTGCCTACCATGATCAAGATCATCTATCTGTAATTCTATATGTTGCGTTTGTTGGGATCCGATGAATAGAGAATACTTGTTATGTTGATTATCAAAGTTATATCTATGTGTTGTTTATGATCTTGCATGCTCTCCGTTACTAGTAGATACTCTGGCCAAGTTTTTGCTATTAACTCCAAGAGGGAGTCCTTATGCTCGATAGTGGGTTCATGCCTCGCATTGACACCTGGGACGGTGGAGAAAAGTTCTAAGGTTGTGTTGTGCTGTTGCCACGAGGGCTAAAACAGTAGTGCTAGGTTCAAGGATGTAGTCACTAGGTGCATTACGCACCATCCTTAATGCAATTGTCTGTTGTTTGCAACTTAATACTGGAGGGGGTTCGGATGATAACCTGAAGGTGGACTTTTTAGGCATAGATGCAGTTGGATGACGGTCTATGTACTTTGTCGTAATGCCCAATTAAATCTCACTATACTCATCATGATATGTATGTGCATGGTCATGCTCTCTTTATTTGTCAATTGCCCAACTGTAATTTGTTCACCCAACATGCTGTTCGTCTTATGGGAGAGACACCTCTAGTGAACTGTGGACCCCGGTCCAATTCTCTTTACTGAAATACAATCTACTGCAATACTTGTTTTACTGTTTTCTGCAAACAATCATCTTCCACACAATACGGTTAACTCTTTGTTACAGCAAGCCGGTGAGATTGACAACCTCACTGTTTCGTTGGGGCAAAGTACTTTGGTTGTGTTGTGCAGGTTCCACGTTGGCGCCGGAATCACTGGTGTTGCGCCGCACTACATCTCGCCGCCATCAACCTTCAACGTGCTTCTTGACTCCTACTGGTCCGATTAAACCTTGGTTTCTTACTGAGGGAAACTTGCCGCTGTGTGCATCACACCTTCCTCTTGGGGTTCCCAACGGACGTGCCAACCACACGCATCAGAGCTCTTGAAGGGAGGGGATCCGGCTTGGAGCGGTGCTGGAAGATGCGGAAAACGGTTGAGCTAGTCTAGTGTCGGAAACATATGGTGGCAGGAATGATATGGGATCCGGGCATATTGGTTCTATTTGATTGGGATCCGGGCTACTCGGAGAGCTACCAGTACAATGCGAAGAATCGAGTGGCATGCTTCCGGCTGCACCCATACAAAGTGTTTGAGTACCCGGATCACCTAAGTCTATTTTCTACACTAAGTCTAAGTCTATCTTCTATGAGGCCGGCGCACTTACCGCTAATGGCGCGGTGGCTCGACGGAGCTCCGGTGAAGATGGGGTCACCGGACTTGAAGAAAACCGACCCGCGAGACCACGAATCGGCGGCGGAGGGAAATTCCCGTTCAACCGCAGGAATCTTGGCGCGAGAGGGGTCTTGGTTTGGCGGCGCGTGAAGCTCACCGTGGCGAAGATCGCCGGAATCGAGATCCGTTGGGCGGCGCGGCGCGAGGAGGAAGACGAAGTGGTGAGGAGAGGTGAAAGAATGAATTTTTACCGGGCCGCGGGGTATTTATAGGCCGCACGCGGAGATTCGGGATCTGGATCCGACGGTGGAAACGGAACGGTCGCACCGTTGGATGGATGACACGTGTTTTAGGTCAAGTGCGGTAAAACGACGTGGAGGTAACTTAACCATGCACTCCCGAAATTTCCGGCTAAAGATTCGCATCTGCGAAAATTTAGCGCGGGAAATGAGGAGGTTGTGCGCGGGAAAATTGGAACTTCCGTTGTTCTGCGTGATCTGAAGATGAAGGATTTCCGAATTAAAGAACCCGGAATCAAGTAAGAAGTTTTGAAGCTCTTCAAGATTCTCTTCGTTTCCGAGCAGAATGAAGTCGGAGGAATGATGAATCTCGGAGAACTTCGGGGGCTACTGTTGTGGGTATACTTTATGGGTATATCAACGGCATGGCCAAGATCCGGCAAGCCCGGGTGGCCCATAGTTGGTGGTGAGGCATGTGGCCCATCGGGCGGCCCAGTTGCTGTAGATCATGAAGGATGAAGTCCAGCCCAGGAACAGGAAGCCGGATCCTAACCAACCTACGAAGGAGGCCGGATCCGTTGAAGCCCATGAAGTATCCGGATCCTGCACGTACTTGGAGGAAGGCGGATCCTTGACGTACACGGCAAGACTTTGTACCGTAGTTAGGCAACTTGTATTCCGGCTAGGACTCTCCGTGTAAACCCTAGATCCGTGCGCCTTTATAAGCCGGATCCCGGGAGCCCTAGAGGCACAACCACAACTCATTGTAACAACGCGAAAGCGCCCAGATAATTCCAGACAAGCAGCAGTAGGCACTGTCATCGTGCAGGTGTTCCGAAGCTGGGTAACTCGCGTACCACCGTCCCGTGTGCACTCCGCCCTATGGCCCCTACTTCTTCTCCCCCTCGTGAGGATCCCTCCTCCGAGGTACCGTCGATTAGGCAACGACAATGGCATTCTGCCCGCACAGACGTGCGAGCCCCTCCTGTAGTCCACGGGCGAGCCCGTCTGCCCAGTTGTTCTCCCTGAAGGAGAACTGGATCTCTAGCTCATGGGAAGCGTGAACCTTCCGCGGAGGTCAACCATGATGACCCATTGGAGCTGACCTCCGGGTTGGTCATTCACTTGACCACCGAAGATCTCCGGAGGTGGGCGTCCGAGAAACTCCGACAGGGCGAAGAGATCCCTCTCGAAGATCATCTCGCCACCATTCCCGAGCTGGTAGAACTCCGTCTGAATGAAAGGCTCCGCGGGGATGATAGGCTCCATCTGTAGAGGGATTAGATGAGTAAGTTAGAGAAGTGCAAGTGTTCAAAATTTTAGTTAACTCATAAGAAAGAGCATGAATTTGAAGTTTTGCAAAAGATTCTTCAAAGGTAAGAGGGTGAATAAAGTTTTCATAACTAGTCGATTCATTGAAGTTGAAACTAAGTTTTTGAACGTCCATTCTAACTAGGGTCTCCTAAGGTCAAACAATGGCTCTAATACCAACTTGTAAACACCCGGATTTTTAAGTCCAGATGCCTATTATATCATACATCGCAATCCCAGGAAGATTGTTTTTGCGAGACATAATAGTAAGTAGCATAGAGTCATCATTTATTACAACACATACTTGTCTTACAACCATAGATCACATGATCCAATATTACACAAATATATTGTTCAACAACACAAATAGTAGCGGAAGCGAAGTAGTAGTGGACTATCTATTCCACAGGCAACGCTTGACGTTAGAAGACGATCCTAGTTATCGTAGACGTCCTGTTGTCCGTCATCCTGATACTGTTGCTCCTCTTCAAAGTCTGGCATTTGAATAGCCAGGGCAAAGCCATGAGTACTTTAAAGTACTCGCAAACTAATACCAAAGTAATTACTTATTGAGTGTAATAAGGGGTGCTAAGCTCTAGGTTTATTTGCATAAAGCCAAGTTTTAGTTTGATAAACATTTAGTAAGCCTTATCATTTGCTAGACCAACTCAAGTGGGAACATTAGTGTCATTCCCACAAATCATTTGTGATTCAAGTCAAATCACAAGTCAATTCATCATTCCTTTTTAAGATCAAAATTCTGATAACGGAACAGTATGGCCTTTCCAATCGTCCGTAACCGTGGACACGGCTATTTGAATAGGTTTAACACTCTGCAGAGGTTGTACTCTTGTGCCACAACTTTTGATTACATCCGTCGAGGATAACCCCGAATCATCGTAACTCAGTACGCGGATCATCAACCTTAACCTTTCACTTATATATACTAGTATAGGCACCTCTCCCCATGAGCTTGGCCTCCCGGTGAAAACCAACTGTTAACCCGGGAACTGCACAGGGCTTGGGTCGTACATTCACCTCATATTCACATCATTTCACATATACGGAGGCAGCCTCGGCGTCACCCCTATGATGCTTGTTTAGAGGGAACCCATACTAAAATACACAAGTTTCTAGTTAAGCCCTACCCATAATCAGGTATTGTGGGGGTACTTGTATAATTGGAAGGGTATCGCATTCAAACCCAATCATCAGTTTTCATTTAAATTCACCAAGTCAACCATGTCACCTTCAAAGTCACATTCTTTCAAAGTCATTTCACTTCACCATGTTCCCATCTAGAGTAGTCAAATTTTATTTGATTAGCACTAGCCACTATTTCATGAGGGGTGCTATCTAGCTTTAATTTGCTCTAAGTTAACCTTAAATATTGTTCTACTCTAGACCAAGTGAATCATAAATCAAAACGTACTTTGAAAATAAATAAGCGAAATAATTGCAAGGTAAAAACATGGGATAGGTAAGATATGAAATAAAGTGTGATGGTGTCTTGCTCTTGTAGAGCTATGCACTTGGTGGTTGGCAAGGGTTAGCTTGCCTTGAGCAGGGTAGTTGTCAAAGTTCTCCTCCTCTTCCTGGGAGTAGGCTTCCTCCTCTTGATACTCCTCGTTACTACCGTCTATATACGAATACGAGGTATAAACACCAAACCAATCTTACATACTAGACTAAAACACACCAAAGAGTTCACACACTAATTCTAGCATCATATCATTCATGGCATGGTGAATTACTTGGTTGGTTCTTATTGAAGAGAAAAATAATTTCCTCTCATTATACTTATTACTTTGATTTGCTATTTAGATCTTTAGAGAAAATAATTTCCTCTCATTACATCTTATTAAGATTTAATCTCCTCAAATAATAATAAGGTATGAAATATAAGTTGACCAAGGTCAACATTCCATATCTATTATAGGGGAGTATAATTTAAATGAGGTGCTACACCTCATACAATTTAAAACTAACATTTAAATGGTTTAAAATCTCTAAGTAATAACAATCAGAGGTTTATTAGCCTAAGGTCATTTCCTCTTATTGTATTACTTAGGATCGAGATTTAAATGAGAGAGTAGCTCTCATACTATTTATAGAATTTAAATTACAAGATTTAAATGCAATAGAAATGGCTCCATAGCCACTATTTTGATCTAGTCCATGATCATACAAACAACTTGGCTATATTATTGCATAATCAATTAGAGGACATCAATTATGATTTATGAGAGTTGGAAACAACTTAAAATCAATTATTGTTGAATTTTAAATAAAGTTTCAATTTGTAAAAGTCCCTGCCTTGTTATTTTTAGCATTTTAATTCTACTACGAATTTGGAGATGGGACCAGTGGTATTAGTTAGATCATTTCATTGGCTTTCCAACGGTATAAAGTTTGCTAGATTTGGAGTTGTAGATTTCAAACTATTCAAATTTTACTAAAGCATCTGCAGAACATTTGAATTATTAACAAATCCATATTTGAACTACGTGGGCTTGGCGGGAAACGAAGATGGGCCGAAACGAGTTTAAACAGCACAGCGTAGCCCAACAAGCATCTGGTGCAACTGGGCCGCCCTGACGAGGTGGGGGCCACCCGTCAGTGGCTATTAAACAAGCGAAACGGTACGCGTGATGTAAACCATCGGATTAGAAAGGGATCGGGTGGTCGAGGATCGTCGTCGTCTCCGACGAGATCCCGACGTGCTGGCGGCGTGACCTGGGGGTCGGAGAGCGTACCAGGCCGCCGGCGATCGATGGAGAGGTACGAGGCGAGGTTGTCGAGGGTGAAGAAGCTCCTGGTGCAGCGGCGGAGCTTGGCGAGGCTCCAGTCGATGTAGATGTTCTGCGGGCTCCGGCGGCGATGATCTTGCAATTCCGGCGATGGAGATGATAATTGGACTAGCTATCGATGTGGGAAGAACCAGTGATGAGAGGGGATGAGATTGTGTGCAGAAGTGGTGCTCGGAGCTCCTCTATTTATAGATGGGGAGGTGGTGCCGCGGGTGTTGTGAAGGGCCAATCATGGTGCGGCGTCTCCGGTGCTCGAAGGGGCAAGGCGAGGACGGCTACGTGTAGGCGTCGTCCTGGCGATGCTCAAGGTGCAGCTGGCGCAGAGAAATGGTGAAGCGATGGCTCGGGCGCATGCGATGATCGTGGCAGTACCCGCGGTACTTTTCCGACGAGGACGACGGTGACAAGGCGGCCGTAGTCGTTCGAGTGTGTCTACGTGGTAGAGGTGAGGGTGGTGATGCTCGACGCAGGCATAGGGATGCAGGGGAAGGACGGAGGCGATCGAGCGCGCGATGTACTGGCGCGTCCAGTGCGCGGTGAGCGCGCGTGCTGGCGTGCGCTGGCAAGGTTTTGGACGCGGCTCTCCTGGCCAATGCCGTGCGCGCGTGAGCCAGGGCCGTGCATGGTCATCATCCTTGTGCAGTGTAGATGCTCCAAGACAAGAATTTGAGGAGAGAGGGAGGCGAGAGAGATGGTGGCCAAAGGTGGCCGACATGGTACGGTGTGGAGCTTTTCTCCTCCATTCTCCACTTTAAACGAAGAGGGCAAGGACGGGGCTTGATGCAGGTGATGCAGAGGAACCTCATGATCATGAATTAAAGTTGGTTTAGGCAAAAATCCAGCGTGTAATAGAGTGTAACACCATTCTGGAATTATGCCTGCCAGGTGTTCGGCATAATGGCCGCAAGAACTTTTTATTCAATTTTTGGAATTCTTTTTGGTGCAACTCAATTATATAATTAATGTGATAGAATGGTGGTGGTGGTGTTCATTTTGGAGTTGATTTGCAAGTTTCCAAAAATGGGGTCATCTTCACTTTGTTTCAAGGTCACTACTTGTCAAATCCATTCTGGTCAACCTGGTCAAAGTTAGCAATGGTGGTCAACATGAAAGTTTTTCACCTTGACAAGGTCTTGGATGACATGGCAAGTTTTGACCAAGTTTAGTTTAAGAAAAGATAAAACCAGAGGGGTAAAGTGAGGAACATTTTATAAAACTCACTTTTGACCATTATCACATGTATGTTGGTTTTGAGATTTTCTTTGATTTGATTCTGGTTTCTTTGATGCATTCATGTTTGTTTATGATATACAAAGGTTTTACAAGCAATAGATCAAGCCATGGTGGCCTTGGTTGGAGTTTTGCATAATTGGGCAAAGTTGTATGTGAGTGAGAAATGAGTTATTTTCTATTTCTTCTATTCTTCTCAAATTAGGGTTGGGTGATATTAGTTTAGGGTTTAATAGCAAGTGATCAACACATCAACACTCATCATGGCAAATGCACAATAGAAAAGCATACTATGCATGAAACTATATGTGGCACTATATGCATATAAAAAGTTTTTGTTTGTTGCAAATTTTGAGTTTGGGAAATTCTCTTTTCTTGATTTATCATTGTTGAAACTTGGGATGTTACACGGGCCCTGCTCGTGAGGTTCCAGTGCTCCAGGTCATCATCTTCGTGAATCAACAAATCATAGGTCAATTTGACTTCATTTAGGTCCCTGGAAGTTAAAAGTACACAAAACAAGAAACTCGTGTTATGTAGATTTATAACCAAAATAAAGAGGGCCATTGGTAAATCCCCAAAATCAATATAAAACATGGATATAACATTATATAATATGCAAATACATGGGAATATCACCAATAAACTATAAATTTCATGTATGTTTTTTACATGCATCAGATATCAATAACAGTTTATGTCTATTGATATGTAACAAAATAAATATCCTAGTATTGTGTTGCTAGAGGAGCATTTCTGAACCAACTATCCTCCTAGAACCTGATATGTTTTCCATTACCTATATTCATATATACCCAAATTTAATAGCTCTAGAATTCCACATCACATCTGATAAGGGCTAAGCCCAAGGGTGTGAATGATCTTCACGGATTTGGGTGGATTTCGTGGGGGAGGGGGGAGAACGCGAAGAACACGAGGAACACGAAGAACACGGAGGGAATTCGCGGGATACAAACTCACACACACACACACAAATCGGTTTGTCCTCGTTGGCCCGAACCACCAACTCAATAGAGGTTGCATGAGAAGACCTTCCGGTAGAAGTCCCGCAAAGAGATCGACGAATCGAACCCGAGTAGGTTCCCCGTTGATCTTGCACCGTAGCACTCGTAATTTCGGAGGCTTTTTTAGAGTGCAATCTCTTGGAGTGTTTTTCATCGCACCAATGTTCGCCGAAATATGCAAACAAGGTTTATGATGATGTGGTTCGGGTGTCCTGAATTACTGCAATGCTTAAGAAACAAAACTTAAGTTTCCATTAATGAAGTAAGCAAAAACTAAGGGGCAAAAAGGAGCCCTGCCGAATAAAAGAGAAAAAAAGAAAACTAGATGATATCCGTCCTTTTAAGCAAGAGGAGGGTTCTTCTTATCTTCGAGCTTGTCCATCGCGTCAGCGGTTTCGGAAGCTTCACCAGTTTCACCGGGAGTCCTGGCGGTGTTTGCCAGGGTTTTATTTTCTTCTATAACTGCCGTGCCATCCGCAGCCGAAGTTTTCACTGTTGAAGCTTCTAGAACAAGATCGGCTGGCTTGTTATTCGTCTTCCTGGCGCATTCATCTTCCTTATTATCGTGTGCCGACAATTTTGAAGGAAGATCAACAACTTCCTGCCTATGAAAAGTACAGTGCCTTCTTGTTCTTCTGATCGATTGATTCAATTGGATGAAAGGGAAGAGAACACCAAAACTACTAGCGAAAAGCACTTACCCCAAACTTTGCAGCGATCTTCTGAAACTCGCGATCACAATTATCCGAGCGTGAGAAACTTCCATAGACTGTGATGTTTGTCCCATTGTTCCCAGGCATTTTCAGCTTGAGGTATGCATAATGCGGCACAACCATGAACTTAGCATAAGTTGGTCTTCCGAGTATAGCGTGGTACTGTGATTCCTAGTTTACGACTTCAAACTCGATCTTTTCCTTCCTGAAGTTGTCGGTTTTGCCAAAGACGACATTCATGTAAACTTTGCCAAGAGAGTACGCCGGTGAAGTGGGGAGAATCCCATGGAAACATGTGTCTGTCTCTTCTAGCATCCTCATAGTGATCCCCATACTTTGATTGTGTCAACAAATATCAGGTTTAATCCGCTTCGGCCATCCACGGAAACTTTGCTCATCTTGAACCCTCCGATTTGCGCCTCAACTACTAAGGTATCGTGCCCTGGTTTTGGGATTGTCATCGGGTGATCCGCTCTGCTGAACATAATGCTTTGAGATGACCACTCGATATATTCGGGAATGTTGGCCATAATGCTCTCTGCCAGATTGATCTCTTGGGTGAGCTTCTTCATTTCCCTTATCGAAACACCTATCCTATGGATCATGCTCATCTGCCCACGTGGTGGTGGAAACGACTCGTTGGGGTTATGAGGCTGAGCTTGCTGGACCTGGTGCTGAGGTGGAGTCAGCTCCCCTTAGCTCGCCGTCGTACTCTTGGCTTTCATCTGAGGCGTCACTATCGTATTCCTCCCTAGCGGCGCGTCGTCGCCTTGCTTTCTCGATTCTACTCTGGGTGATTTCGTCTCGAGCATCCCTTGAGCGATGCTTTGAACCACTGGCCTGTAACGTGGTCTTTTCCTTCCGTGGGACCAGGTTGTCTCCTAAGATTGCGAGGCTTTCTAAGGCGCCCCGGTGGGCTTGAGCCATAGAACCTTCGGGTCGTTGATTGATGAGGTACGCCGCGAGATTGGCAGTCGCTCCCTCGACGATTTGCGGCCGTAGCATACCCGCAGTGTCTGTGGTCATGAAGGACTTGGACAGGTTCGACGTTATTTCCCTAGCATCATCTTCCGAAAGCCTGGATAACCTCGATCGGTGCTTCCCCACGCCTTGACTGCTTCGGGAGGCGCTTCCTCGCGAGCCCCTTCATCGCTCGCTAGATTGTTCTGCAGTGAATAGACGTTTCTCGAGGGTGGCTTGCTCTTTTGATAGACGCTCCTGATTTTTCTCCAATATAGAGCGATAGGCATTGAGGGTTCCAACCAAAGTTCCAGCGGAGAGCGATGTGTTATTAAGCACGGCTGCTCTGGCTGCTGCCCACTCTTTCTCCGCGATGGTGTAATCGCCGTTATTATTACTAGCACTATTTTCAAAGCTTAGCCGCCTGCTGGAGCGAGGGGTGTGATCTCCATCTCCCCTATTCCTCTCGTTTCCTGTGTTATTGGCGGCATAAACTTGGTGGTGCGCTGCTTTCCAGGTGACCTCCTTGACGACGCTGTCGAGACTGTCCTCTCCCGATGAATACTAGGCACTGCAGATGAACGGTGTGTCACTCGATCCCAACCCGTGCCTGGTGTCGCAGTTTAGGCAGTAGTACGAGGTCATCTTTTATGGCGCGGGGTTATCGGACCCAACCGACATTGAAGACGTCGACCGAGGGGTCGACGATGGGGTAGAGTTCGTCGAGTCCGTCAAACCTACCGAAAGGTCGACTGATGATGACATGATCAGCCCTGCAGCCGATGGAAGTGATTTCCTTGCTGATCTGGGGGCGAGCGGTTCTAGCAGGCGTAAGATTCCTTCCGCGTTGATGTTGTAGTGGACGCTCCCGAACGTCATCTCCATGTTTTCTCGCAGATCCGAGAAAGTAGAGAGGGAAGAGCTGCTGTGCGGGGTGAACTCGTAGGAGCCGAATTGGATCGGACTTCCTAAGACTGGTGATGATGATGGCGTCGACGAAGCTGCCGATGACATAGTTGGATCTGCCGATGATGGGTCTTGTGCCAACATGGTTCCCACACGGCGCCAATTGTCGAGGGTACTCCTCGGCAATGCCCTCCGATTGGGGCTTAGAATTGATGGAATCCTGTAGGCTGACACGAGACATCGGTTAACAGACAAGCGGTGAGAGCGATTTACCCAGGTCCGGGGCCCTCTGATTCCTGTAATTCAGCTTGATTAAGACGATGTCGCGCCATAAGACGTGTGTGGTTGTAATGAATTCCATGTTGGCAATGTTGCCAGTATACTCTTGTTATGACATTTTTACTTGCACGTTTCTGATGGGGACCTAGATCTGATTTAACAAATTTGGACCAACTGATGATTTTCTTTGCTGGGACAAGTGGCAACACAGGCTCTCCCACACACGTGAACACGAGAAGTAGAAGTTTCAAGGACGACTAATCAACGCACGATTCCTACGACTCAGGTGATGCCATGCAAAACCTGCCGCCACTGTTCTCCTGCAAGTTTCCATGCACCTACGTGGCTACGTGCATGATTCCAAGGAACTTTGTTGTAGGCTACTACGATACGTTATCGCTTCCCAGGATAAGGTATCGACGTCGGTCAACAGGATAACGATGGCCGAGTCAGGTTGGGTAGCTGTGGCAACCTCGGCTGGCGTTTTTGTACTCTACCGTAACGGCTTACATTTGTTGGCAAGCTGCCAAAGCGTACATGCGCGCCTATGCCTAGGGTGTACAAAGATGATAAATGGAAGAGGATGATAAGAGATCGAATGGAGCGCCGGCGCGGGTGGCCGCTTTTAAGCCACGCCTCGGCCTAGCATCGGCTCTCAAAGACTCAAACGGCTAACAAAAATACCAAATTCAATATTTTAATTTTATAAATATGAATGAAGTTTGGCTAAAATATAAACTTGACTAATCGTGGCAGGGAGTGGCGCACCAGAACCCCTCCATGTCGCTCCGGCTACGCCGCTAGTCCCCGCCTCACGCATTACTCGCGCCGCCTCACGCGCTAACCAGGCCGAAAACTCCTTTTTACGGGCAACTGTATGTGTAGAAGTGTCATCCAACACATATTGTGCTTTTTTTAGATTGGTGAAACTTTTTGTTCTCTTTTTGACAAAACTAAAACATATTGAAACAAATTTAAACAGTAGGAAATATTTTACAAGTTTCACAAACACGTCAACAACAAAGGTGAAACTTTGTGAAACATATTTTGAACAGTAAATAATTTTTCACAAGTTTCAGACATATTTCACAAATTTTAGACATATTTCACAAATTTTTGAAAACTAAATCAACATATGGATGACGTCAGCGTAACGTCATCACTACTTTATCTACCGGAGCCGGTAGAATCGCTGCGTTCCAGGCGATGTCGCTCATACTCCTGCTCCCGCGCATACACCTGCTGCATGGTGGACGGGGCCAGCTGCTTGAGAAGGGCGGCGATAGCTCCCACTTCACGCGATGGAAGTGGAGGTGTATGGGCATCTTCAGTAGGTCCATCCATTTGGTTCTGGGCTATTCATTTTGGTCCGGCGTGGACGGATGAACAGCCAGCGTACGTTTTAGTAGGGTGATGCAGTCGGGTCGATCTGTCCACCGCGACCTATCCGTGCGTTAAATTTGGGAAATCGACGCATTGGCGCGGATAGCGAGCATCCCCTCCCGTGTCTGCTCGCGTGCATTTCGGACCCATATGGAAACAACCCAACAGTCTTCCACCTC
The DNA here is from genome assembly GCF_019359855.2 of Lolium perenne. Lineage (NCBI taxonomy): Eukaryota > Viridiplantae > Streptophyta > Magnoliopsida > Poales > Poaceae > Lolium > Lolium perenne. The sequence goes on from NC_067244.2 coordinate 129,466,321, forward strand.
TGGCAATCAATGGAAGTACTCTGGCCGCGTCGCCAAACACCTGCGCTCCTACTTCAGTCATACCGCCCGACGCCTGCGCTCATATTCTGGCCGCGCCGCATGCCGTCCATTAATGTCGATGTTTCGTTCTACACGCGGGCATCCAATGTTCCGCGCTTTGTAAGCAGGAAAACGCCGGCCATTTTCTTCCACAAGATCTCATCTTCCATTGCCCACCACCACCACCACTAGCACAACATCACCGCGGCCATGGCCAGCGGCATAGGCTCGAGGGGAGGGCGCCTAGGACGGCCTCCGGGCCGCGGCCATGGGCGTGGGAGAGGCCACAACCGAGGCCGACGAGGAAGAGGTAGCAGGAGAGGCTAGAGTCAGCCACCACCGTCCACTATAAGAGAATTGACATGTAGAGACACTATTTTGGTCCAGTAGAGACACTTAAATTGCTCTTACGTAGTTATAGAGGCACTTTCCATATTGTCTCAAAAGTGTCACTACGGGCGGTGTCTCTACGTGCTAAGGACAATAGTAATAATGTCTTTACATTTTAGAAGACATAAAAGAGGCATTATATTGTATCTCTAGTGTAAATAAATGTGAAGAAACCATGTGAAAAGCAATACTCGAACTCATGACCTTAACGATTAAGACTTAATCCATTAACCATCTCACCCTTTCACAAGTATATGTTGATACTTGGAACAAATTTCTAATTAGTATTGCCCACCATGGCCCAAACATAGAACAAATGTCTCTAGAGAACAAGCAAAATGCCTCAAACATTGCCTCTAGAGGAAAAGTAAAGACATACAATGAAGTGTCTCATGGATTGTCTCTTGAAATCTTATCTGTGACACTTTTGGAGTGTCTCATAAGTTGTCTATAGAATGAAAATTGCAATACCTTACATAAATGTCTCAACTAATATCCCTACATTTGAGACTATTTCTGAAGTGTCTCAAAAAGTGCCACTACAATATGCAAAGTTTCTTAATGTGATTTTTAATGAGGCAAAGTAGGAAGTGTCTCTAGTAAAATGTCTCTATGGAAGGTTTTTCTTGTAGTGGTCGTCGTCGCCACCATGGCCCGAGCCGGTCGCCATCGACCTCTCCGGCTTCGAGTTTGGCGTGACCATCTACCAGGGCATGAGCTGGGACAGGCCTAGAGGTTCGCCACGATCATCGACGGGCAAGAGCCCCACCATGTCCTCATGCGCGTGCCCGGTGGCGCGATCGGCATGTGGCTCGCGGAGTGATGTTCGACGGTGAGGGGCAGATGTTCCTCCATAATGGCTGGAGACGCTTCGCTCGCACGCACACCATCGATGTCGGGCACTTTGTCATCTTCAAGTACGATGGCCACGGCGACTTCAACGTCAAGGTCTTGGACGAGAACATGTGCTGCCGCCGCTACCACTCCAACGAGGACGACTAGGCGACGCCAAGACCAAGAAGATGTAGTTTCTACTATGTTTTTATTAAGTTTTTATGAAGTTTCTATTTGCTCAAGCAAATCTGGCAATATGTATGCAACAACGGAGAAATGAAATGCAAGATGATTTGGTCAGCTCCGAACCGAATGGGTCGCCCCGCTGGACATGGTGTATGGGATGGCCGGACTGCGACACGCATCCAGTCCGAAACGGACCATTTGGGTCGGCCCGCTGGAGATGCCCTGATACTTGCTTCTTATATCATCATAATATCAACATATATGATCAGTCATTAAAACACCATTGTTTATGCATTTTAAATGATTTGCGGGACTTTGCTAAAAAAATCCCCTCGTTGGTATTTAATTTCTAGAAATCATAAAATATGTTTTTTCGTATTTTGTTGTTTCAGGAACATTCTGGAATCCAAACAATTCGGGAGAAAATACGACATAAGTTTTTCATCACGAAAAGGACTGTATGCGAAAGAAGCACGCGAGAAGAGCCAAAGGGCTAAAAGAGACTAGGTGGCGTGGCCACCTTACTGGGCCGCGCCAACCAAACCCGTTTGCGCCTTGAGCGTCATCTCGGCTCTCCCTTTTTACAGACGCCTCCGTTTCACCAGAAAACGGACGTCATATTTCTCTCTCTCACAATTTACAGAGGCGATGGCTGAGGCGAAAGTCATCTCCTACTCTAGGAGAGCTCAGATCCTGCTGCTTCGAGGCCTTTTGAAAGGGGGAAACCGAAACCATTGTCTTCACCACTTCTCCTTGGCGCAGGGGAGGCCTCTCAATCCACATCAACATCATCCCCAACATTAGCACCATCTCCATTTCGATCCACCTCGATCCCCTCATAGTTTGCGATTGATTAAACCCTAGATATTGTTTAAGTGCTATTTGCATGATTGTGATTGACAACTTGTTTTTATTTGATGGTGCTATTATATTTTCAGATTGTGTTGTAATTCATATGCCACTTATGCATACCATGTTTCACCATTGTGAGTAAAATCCCATGTTCCTAAGGGCATAGGATGAATTGGCAATGATTTCTATATAATATACAATGAGTATTTGATAAATTTTTCATCTTATATGTGGGTCTATGATGGTGGTATAGGAACGTCGATTGCGTATACACTATATGGGCGCATAGAGCTACACTTTAATGCAATGAAGAGGGTTGGAAGGGACATAATCATAGAAACCGTATTCCAATACTTTGAGTTGCATTAGAGGGTTTAATATCAGAGACCCATGAACTAACTCCTATGGTGGGACATTCATGTCTTAATTATTCATGTGTTTTCTTATGAAAATAGCCATTGGACCCATCATACCGGGTGTATTTTCTAATTCACTTGGTTGCACCTAGTTTAGGCTCCGTCCAATTAGAATAAAACTTGACAAGGTACTTACCATATTGTTAGAAATCTTAATGCTAAGTAAATTCATGCCACCCTTGGGAACCCCTATGACATATAAGTACACCAATACTTGAGTTTGTCCTCTTGCTGCATAGAGGATTAGGATTTTTCTCATAGAGATCACTCACTCATCACAATTTACTGTTAACAATTTACACTACTGCAACCTACAAACCCAAAACACAAAACCATTTCATCTTTTATTGTTTTACTTGCCAAATTTGCTAACCAATATCTCCGGCTCCTCATGGGTTCGAAAACCTTTTCTTATTTAAAGGTACTAAAATAGATCTCCTACACTTGAGAGACATCAAGATACTTTTCTGGCGCCATTGCCGGGGTGCGTCGTGCTATTGGTACGTTTGTTTGGTAAGGAAAATTGAAAGCTGTTTTTACTATTTACTATTTTATTCTTTCATGGCTCTCTTAGGTCAAAATATGAAACTCTCTTTATATAATTATGTTAACTTCAAGAACAAGGTTGATAAACCCCCTGAACCTGAAGTGGAATATGAAAATCCTATTGGTATTGTCAAAAGGGTTATCAGAAAGACTTTGACGGGAGATAAAAGTAAAACTTCTCAGAAGCATTTGCAAATGATTGAAGATATATACTTTCTATTTAAACTTTCTGGTATTCCTCATGATAAAGTAAAAAAGGGAGTTATTATATTTATCTATTTTCGGTGATGCTCGAAAATGGTTTAGATCACTGGACGATGAATACCGTCTTGATTGGGAATTTCTGAAGAAGGCTTTCCATCTCAAATATAAATAGTACTAAGAAGGCTTATGATGACCGTTGCCACATTTATAAGTTTTGGCCTCATATTGAAGAAAGTATCACTCAAGTTTGGGGGTGATTAAGGCTCCTTCGTAAGAATCATACTCCTCGAAACAGGCTTTTGCTCCACTTTATAAATAAAGGCACATCGGCCGAACATATACAAGGTGATGGGGAGACCTCCTTACAAAGCAGATCCCAGAAAACAAGAAAAACGTGAAAGACCAAAACTTGCCGCCAGAGGCAACGATCCTAGGCCGAGGACAACCGGGGATCCACGACGACGCCCACAAGAGGGTAGCAACGCACCATTCTGCTGCCGCCGAGGCCGATGGTCAAGAGTTCTCACCCGAAGCCCTAGCTGCAGCGGTGCCCCAAGAGGATAAAGATACCGTGGGCATCATCGCCGTTGGTGCTGAAGCACCAAGTTTTCGACCCAGAAAAACATGTTGCGCCCCGTCTCCTGCTCATGCCCACGCTCCCAATTTAGGCCTCCGATACACGATCTGGGAGTTTCCGAAGCCGAAACATCGCCAACACCAAAGTCCCCCAACATCCACTCCCCGCCATCCGCACAGCTGAAGAAAGAACCACCACCGCCATGTCGCTTACTGAAGAGACGCCCGTGCAGTCCACCTTCTGGGGCCGCTGCTCTGACATCCGCGAGCTCGAGCCCAAAGCTCTGACCAACGCCACATTGCACAGCCGACGTGAAGGACGGGTTAGGGCAAGCCCGGACTTGCAGGTATCGAGCCACACAACAACCTAGGGGACGGGGTCTTCCCTCCACCCCCTATGGTGAGTGCCATTCGAACGCGCCCCTGTTGATTAGACCTATATTAGGCCTAGATCAGGCCCGGCCAGGCCCGACCAAGCCTAGATCAGGCTCCATCAACTCCACCACCGCGCAGCTACAACCAGTCCATCGTCGCGGCCGTCCACCTGCATCACGAGCTCCCCCCATCGCGGAGTTGCACCTCCATGGCCACCAACGGAGTTCAGGCCGAGCTCGCCAGGAGCCCGCGCCGCCTGGTCCAACCCTGCAGCCAGACACCGCCGCCACGCCTGCCAGGATGAGCCCCGCCTCCCGAAGTCCAACACCACCAACCGCCCGAGCTCCAACACCACCATGCACCACCTCATGCGCGGGGAAGGGCAAGTCTGCCGCCGCTGGCGACGCACGGGCTTTACCCGGCGGCCCACGCCAGTGGCGGTAGAGGGGAGGGGTCCGACCTCCGGGATTGGGGAGAGTGCTCTGATACGTCCCCGACGTATCCATAATTTCTGTCGTTCCATGCTTGTTTTATGACAATACTTACATGTTTTGCTTGCACTTTATGATGATTTCATGCATTTTCTGGAACTAACCTATTAACGAGATGCCACAGTGCCAGTTCCTGTTTTCTGCTGTTTTTGGTTCCAGAAAGGCTGTTCGGGCAATATTCTCGGAATTGGACGAAATCAACGCCAAACCTCCTATTTTTCCCGGAAGCATCCAGAACACCGAAGAGGAGTCGGAGAGGGGCCAGAGGGCCACCAGACCATAAGGCGGCGCGGCCTGGCCTGGGCCCGCGCCACCCTATGGTGTGGCGCCCCCAGGTGCCCCCCTGCGCCGCCTCTTCGCCTATAAAATCCCTTTCGACCTAAAAACACAGTACCAATTGACGAAACTCCAGAAAGACTCCAGGGGCACCGCCGCCATCGCGAAACTCCAATTCGGGGGACAGAACTCTGTCCCGGCACCCTGCCGGAACGGGGAAGTGCCCCCGGAAGCCATCTCCATCAACGCCACCGCCTCCGCCATGCTCCGTGAGTAGTTCCCCCATGGACTACGGGTTCTAGCAGTAGCTATGTCGGTATACTCTCCCCCATGTACCTCAATACAATGGTCTCATGAGCTGCCTTACATGATTGAGATTCATCTGATGTAATCGGTGTTGTGTTTGTTGGGATCCGATGGATGATACATTATGATTAGTCTATCTATAAAGTTTGTGAAGTTATTGTTGCTGCAATCTTGTTATGCTTAATGCTTGTCACTAGGGCCCGAGTGCCATGATCTTAGATTTAAGCTCTATATTGTTGCTTAGATTGTATCTACAAGTTGTATGCACATGTCACTGTCCGGAACCAATGGCCCCGAAGTGACAGAAATCGGGACAACCGGAGGGGATGGTAGTGATGTGAGGATCACATGTTTTCACGGTGTGTTAATGCTTTGCTCCGGTACTCTATTAAAAGGAGTACCTTAATATCCAGTAGTTTCCCTTGAGGCCCGGCTGCCACCGGCTGGTAGGACAAAAGATGTTGTGCAAGTTTCTCATTGCGAGCACGTACGACTATATACGGAAAACATGCCTACATAATTAATAAGCCTGATGTTCTTTCTTAATGCTTTGATTCCTATCAATTGCCCAACTGTAATTTGTTCACCCAACACTTGTCACTTATTGGAGAGTTACCACTAGTGTAGATCGCTGGGAACCCCGGTCCATCTTTCATCATCAAATACTTGTTCTACATGTCATCATATTACCTCTGTGTTACTATTACTGCTGCTGTGTTACTGTTACTACTGCTCTCATATTACTGCTACTTTCACATCACCCCTGTTGCTAGTGCTTTTCCAGGTGCAGCTGAATTGACAACTCAGTTGTTAAGGCTTATAAGTATTCTTTACCTCCCCTTGTGTCGAATCAATAAATTTGGGTTATACTACCCTCGAAGACTATCGCGATCACCTATACTTGTGGGTTATCAAGACTGTTTTCTGGCGCCGTTGCCGGGGAGGCATAGCTCTACTCATAAGTTCACCTGGGGAGTACACTCTACCTCTCTCTCTGTTTTATTTTATTTTGTTTTGCTTAGTTTACTTTTTCCTAGTTTACTTGTGCTTAGTTTATTTCTGTCTAGTATTAGTTCGCGTAGTTTACTTTTGCTTAGTTTATTTTTGTCTTGTTTTATTTGTCTCATATACCCAAAAATCCATAAAAATTTGAAAAACCTAAAAATTAAAAACTGCTGTTATGGGAGAACCTACAACCTACTTGGAGCTTATAGAATGTTATAATAATTTTAGGAAATCAAGAGCTGGTGAAGTAATGAGTGCTATGATAGAAAAAGTGAATACAATTGCTAAAATCTTGCTTAAACGCCATGATATAAACTGTTGCTCTCAACAGGATACTAAACATCTTAAATTTCAATGTGGCTTTAGTGAGGAATTTTTAATTAAGAACTATAATCGGAATTGCTATATTCATTATGGGTTCGAAGAGGTAGAACAATTTGTCGTGTTTATGGGAGCCTCTGAGATCGAATCCTTCATGGTTGAGAATTATGAAACTTGTGTTGTTTGTAAGGACCTTAAAGATTATGTCTCTTCTATCCTTAATTGTTGCATAGAATGCTTCGGTAATAATCCTTATATCATTGATTATAAAGAGAGACTCATTAATGCACAAGAATGCACTCACAATTTGCAGGAACCAGTGGAAGAAGAAACTGATGAACCTGAAAGCTCATTGGATGAAAAAGAGGAGGAAATTGATGAACCTGAAAGCTCATTGGATGAAAAAGAAGAGGAGAGCGACGAACAAAAGAAGGAAGAATGGATTAGCTACCCATGCCAACCTTCTAATGAGAGTAACTCTTTATCTCTTACATTATTTGATTGTCCTCCATGCTTACCGAAAGAGGTTGAATGTTATGTTCATGTGGATTCTCTTGAAATATTCCCTATGAGTAAAACTTCTGAGAATAATTATGCTACTGTTATATATGATAATCCATGCTACTTTGATAAATCTTATGATAATGCTTTGTTTGTGTCTGATGTCGAAATGCATGGTACTAAAGAATTTTGCTTAGCAAATGTTTATGATAAAGCTCTAGATGATGGTCCTATGTTACTTGATAATATTAATTGTACTACTAATGAAAATGGGATTGGAGAGTTATTGACTTTATCTATGTGTCCCATATCTCTTGAGATTGATCAACTACCTTGTTATATTATTAATAAAAGTAAGTTTGAAAGTTTTAATTCCACTATTCTTGAACTTGATGAAAATTATATGTCTATGGATCATGGAAAGTATGCTGCATGTGATAGTTATATTGTTGAATTTGTTCATGAAGCTACTGAAAATTATTATGAGAGAGGAAAATATGGTTGTAGAAATTTTCATGGTACTAATACACCTCTCTATATGCTGAAATTGTTGAAATTACACTTGTTCTATCTTTCTATGCTTGTTACTTTGCTTTTCATGAACTTGTTTATTTACAAGATTCCTTTGCATAGGAAGCATGTTAGACTTAAATGTGTTTTGGATTTGCCTCTTGATGCTCTCTTTTGCTTCAAATACTATTTCTTGCGAGTGCATCATTAAAACTGCTGAGCCCATCTTAATGGCTATAAAGAAAGCAACTTCTTGGGAGATAACCCATGTGTTATTTTGCTACAGTACTTTGTTTTATATTTGTGTCTTGGAAGTTGTTTACTACTGTAGCAACCTCTCCTTATCTTAGTTTTGTGTTTTGTTGTGCCAAGTGAAGCCTCTAATCGAAGGTTGATACTAGATTTGGATTTCTGCGCAGAAACAGATTTCTATCTGTCACGAATCTGGGCTGTTTTCTCTGTAGAAAAATCAGAAAAACATGCCAATTTACGTGCGTGTTCCTCAGATATGTACGCAACTTTCATTAGTTTTGAGTTTTCTGATTTGAGCAACGGAAGTATTTTATTAAAATTCGTCTTTACTGGCTGTTCTGTTTTGGCAGATTCTGTCTCTGTTTTTTTGCATTGTCTCTTGCGGACTTTAAGCGAGCTTTTCTAGACGTAGAGAGCTGTAGCTAATGTTTTATTGAGTTCTTGCAATGTGCCACTACAGGACCAAGGTGGATTCAAATTTTTTGAGTACTAACCCCTCTAATGAAGTTTATGAGAAGTTTGTTGTGAAGGAAGTTTTCAAGGGTCAAGAGAGGAGGATGATATATGATCAAGAAGAGTGAAAAGTCTAAGCTTGGGGATGCCCCCGTGGTTCATCCCTGCATATTTCAAGAAGACTCAAGCGTCTAAGCTTGGGGATGCCCAAGGCATCCCCTTCTTCATCAACTTATCAGGTTCCTCCCCTGAAACTATATTTTTATTCGGTCACATCATATGTGCTTTACTTGGAGCGTCTGTGTGTTTATTTTCGTTTTGTTTTGTTTGAATAAGATCGGATCCTAGCTATCCTTGTTTGGGAGAGAGACACGCTCCGCTTTTTCATATGAACACTTGTTCTTCGTTTTACTTTTAATGTTCAATGATAAAAGTTGGAAGCTACAATACTTATCTTTATTTGGTTGGAAAAGGAAAATGCCTCATATGTCTTGGATAATTTGATACTTGGCAACTGTTTTGAGCTCTCAACTAGATCATAAGTTTTTGCATGTAGTTTAAACCTATTAGTGGAGAACTACCGTAAAGCTTGTTAAAATTGGTTTGCATAATTGATCTCTCTTAAGGTCTAGATATTTTCTGGTAAAAGTGTTTGAGCAACAAGGAAGACAGTGTAGAGTATTATAATGCTTGCGATATGTTCTTATGTAAGTTTTGCTGTACCGGTTCATACTTGTGTTTGCTTCAAACAACCTTGCTAGCCTAAGCCTTGTATCGAGAGGGAATACTTCTCATGCATCCAAAATCCTTGAGCCAACCACTATGCCAATTGTGTCCACCATACCTACCTACTATGTGGTATTTCCTGCCATTCCAAAGTAAATTGCTTGAGTGCTACCTTTAAACAATTCAAAATTTATCACCTCTGATTTGTGTCAATGTTTTATAGCTCATGAGGAAGTATGTGGTGTTTAGCTTTCAACCTTGTCATTTACTTTTGACGGACTCTCATATGGACTAGTGGCACATCCGCTTATCCAATAATTTTGCAAAAAGAGCTGGCAATGGGATTCCCAGTCCCAAATTAATTAACCAAAATAGACACTCCTCCATGGTATGTGATTGTTGGACGGCACCCGAAGGATTCGGTTAGCCATGGCTTGTGTAAGCAAAGGATGGGAGGAGTGTCATCATAATAAAACTAAAATAAAAAGGCACTCCTTCATGGTATGAGATTGTTGGCAGGCACCCGAGGATTCGGTTAGCCATGGTTTGTGAAAGAAAGGTTGGAAGGAGTGCCACCCAAAAATAAATATGCAATAATTCATGGGAGCCGCTCTTGAAAGTCCGGTTGGCGAGGTAGTTAGTGTACCCATTACCATTCGTTGACAACAACAAACACCTCTCAAAATTTTACTTTTTATGCTCTCTATATGTTTTCAAAACCAAAGCTCTAGCACAAATATAGCAATCGATGCTTTCCTCTTTGAAGGACCATTCTTTTACTTTTATGTTGAGTCAGTTACCTACTTCCTCCCACCTTAGAAGCAAACACTTGTGTTAACTGTGCATTGATTCTTACATACTTGCATATTTGCATTCATCATATTACTTTGTGTTGACAATTATCCATGAGATATGCATGTTGAAAGTTGAAAGCAACCGCTGAAACTTATATCCTCCTTTGTGTTGCTTCGATGCCTTTACTTTGAATTTATTGCTTTATGAGTTAACTCTTGTGCAAGACTTTTGATGCTTGTCTTGAAAGTACTATTCATGAAAAGTTTTGCTATATGCTATCTGTTTGTTAGCAACTATAGATCATTGCCTTGAGTCACTTCATTCATTTCATATGCTTTGTAATAGTATGATCAAGGTTATGTAAGTAGCATGTCACTACAGAAATTATTCTTTTTATCGTTTACCTGCTCGGGACGAGCAGGAACTAAGCTTGGGGATGCTGATACGTCCCTGACGTATCCATAATTTCTGTCGTTCCATGCTTGTTTTATGACAATACTTACATGTTTTGCTTGCACTTTATGATGATTTCATGCATTTTCTGGAACTAACCTATTAACGAGATGCCACAGTGCCAGTTCCTGTTTTCTGCTGTTTTTGGTTCCAGAAAGGCTGTTCGGGCAATATTCTCGGAATTGGACGAAATCAACGCCAAACCTCCTATTTTTCCCGGAAGCATCCAGAACACCGAAGAGGAGTCGGAGAGGGGCCAGAGGGCCACCAGACCATAAGGCGGCGCGGCCTGGCCTGGGCCCGCGGCACCCTATGGTGTGGCGCCCCCAGGTGCCCCCCTGCGCCGCCTCTTCGCCTATAAAATCCCTTTCGACCTAAAAACACAGTACCAATTGACGAAACTCCAGAAAGACTCCAGGGGCGCCGCCGCCATCGCGAAACTCCAATTCGGGGGACAGAACTCTGTCCCGGCACCCTGCCGGAACGGGGAAGTGCCCCCGGAAGCCATCTCCATCAACGCCACCGCCTCCGCCATGCTCCGTGAGTAGTTCCCCCATGGACTACGGGTTCTAGCAGTAGCTATGTCGGTATACTCTCCCCCATGTACCTCAATACAATGGTCTCATGAGCTGCCTTACATGATTGAGATTCATCTGATGTAATCGGTGTTGTGTTTGTTGGGATCCGATGGATGATACATTATGATTAGTCTATCTATAAAGTTTGTGAAGTTATTGTTGCTGCAATCTTGTTATGCTTAATGCTTGTCACTAGGGCCCGAGTGCCATGATCTTAGATTTAAGCTCTATATTGTTGCTTAGATTGTATCTACAAGTTGTATGCACATGTCACTGTCCGGAACCAATGGCCCCGAAGTGACAGAAATCGGGACAACCGGAGGGGATGGTAGTGATGTGAGGATCACATGTTTTCACGGTGTGTTAATGCTTTGCTCCGGTACTCTATTAAAAGGAGTACCTTAATATCCAGTAGTTTCCCTTGAGGCCCGGCTGCCACCGGCTGGTAGGACAAAAGATGTTGTGCAAGTTTCTCATTGCGAGCACGTACGACTATATACGGAAAACATGCCTACATAATTAATAAGCCTGATGTTCTTTCTTAATGCTTTGATTCCTATCAATTGCCCAACTGTAATTTGTTCACCCAACACTTGTCACTTATTGGAGAGTTACCACTAGTGTAGATCGCTGGGAACCCCGGTCCATCTTTCATCATCAAATACTTGTTCTACATGTCATCATATTACCTCTGTGTTACTATTACTGCTGCTGTGTTACTGTTACTACTGCTCTCATATTACTGTTACTTTCACATCACCCCTGTTGCTAGTGCTTTTCCAGGTGCAGCTGAATTGACAACTCAGTTGTTAAGGCTTATAAGTATTCTTTACCTCCCCTTGTGTCGAATCAATAAATTTGGGTTATACTACCCTCGAAGACTATCGCGATCCCCTATACTTGTGGGTTATCATGCTCATGTCGCCCTCGGGAGGGGCGAGAGGAGCACGAGGGAAGGAGGGTTTTTTTCACGACGCGTGACGTGGGCATAACCCTTCGGGTACTCAACATTGCCATACCCAGTGCAAACTATGAAGCTGGACCAACACAAGGACTCGACAAGCTGGACCTGCACGCGCCTCAACTTGGACTACAAGGAAAGAAGACTCCAATATGAATCCTACTAGGACTCTTGTAAACCCTAGCTTGGCTGATATATAAAGCCAGGCAGGGGCACCCCTTAGGGACACGCATAATCAGAAACACAATCATAGAGGCGACACGCCTAGAAACCGCAACCCGCGGATTAGATCTAGACTAGATCCAACAACTCCGCCTATGGCGGCCCCCTGTACACCTATATTCATATACTGGATTGCTAGCAGGACGTAGCGATCCTCCACCGCGGGGACGTGAACCTGGGTACGTCGTGTACCGCCTCGCTCCCGGAACTTCCGTCGTCGTCTTTCTCTAAAACCCAAGCCCCTCATGGTGGGCATTGCCGAGGAACCGCCTCGTCAATTGGCGCCGTCTGTGGGAATTACGCCGACTGGATTTTGTCATCCGGGCGGGATATGTCGAGTTCATCATCAACAACGGCGACGGCAGCTTCAGTAGTCAAAATTAGTCGGGTCGCCAAGATCCAAGGAACCAGCACAAGATTGAGTACAATCAAAATCAATCGGACCAAGTCCCGAGGAAAAAGTTCAACGGACCTGACTAGAAGCATCGCAAGTTGTCTGAAGAGAAGAAAAATAAAGCACGCACAAGCCAGAGACCTATCAGGAAAAAAAGGATGCAGAAAATTACGTAGTGTGCAAATCCATCAAGTTCAACCCAGCCACAAAGTGGATCAAGTCCCGATGACCCGAGCATGAAACGTCATCACATCTGAGCAGAACTCAAGCAGTCAGGGATCGGGTGAAGTAAAAAAAATACTAGAGTACGTCCCAGGCCTGAAAATCGGACGAGGAGTCCCAAGAAATCTTCAGCAGGAAAACATGCCTGAACGGCACCAGCGAACACGTTCGAAGAAAACAAAGATTGTATCGGCTGGCATATGCTGTGAACTAGCTCCATCAGGTGTACTAGTGCACTAGCTAATGTGTACCATTGGATATGAAATGAACCCTCCAGATTCTAGCTGATCAGCTTATCGACGAAGAAAGGAGAAGAAGGAAAGCGACCGGGTCGACTGCGCCCCGCCGTTGCGCACTAGTTGCACTCGGGGCTTACATGTTTTGGATCCGACATCGCGGACCCGATATATTCGGGTGCTCGCCTCGTCGACTGCTCTGCTCGGCTGACCGCGCCCACCGTCATGCACTCGTCATACTGGGCTCGTCTGCCGTGAGCACATAGCCTAATCAACGCGCGAGTAGCAGATCGCATCACGGCGGTAACGCTCGGCAGCTGCTGCAATACTTGCTTCGGCAATCACCTCGCGTAACCAGCAGGGCCAGTCCAGAACAGATTGACCAATACACACCGCAAGTTTCGTGATCCGTACCAATCAGCCGATTTCATGCTGGACTCTCATGTAGAAGGAAGAAGCTGAGACCAAGCCAACTACGACAAAAGCAGATGATCGTTTCCAACAAGGAAAGAAAGAAAAAGGAGAAGCTGCTGATTGCATACCACGGGGCTTTATACCGGTGCATGGATTAGGCTATCGTGTGCATGGATTCAGCGGCAAGGGTGCAAATCGCATGCACAATAAATTAATGAAGTACAACTCATGCATGCCAAAGTTAAGTCGCACACGGGATTGGCCAAACAAACTGTGCGATCAAGGCACAATCAAGTCAGACAAATTCCAAGGAACCCCACGTTACTTGAAAGAGAGGACACATCAAGCGGACACATTAGAAGATACAAAGAATTCAAGCTTCGTACAAGAAAGGAATTAAGAAAAATTACTGCCGTGCATGCAAGGAGAAATAATGATCCGTCGACTTCTTCCAACAAAACGTTGCTCTTCGTTTGCGCCGCGCTTCGTCACGAGCACGTCATCCGACATAAAGATTACCAGACTGAAACAAAGCTTCGAGTACTCTGCCCGGTCGACCGCGCCCGCCGTAGCGCACTCGTCTTACTCGGGGGCTCGCCCGCCGCGGACCCGACATTACGGACCCGATATATTCGGATGCTCACCCGCAGTGGATCGGCTATGTCAGTCGCGACCTTTTCATCGTCCACGTCAGGAGCGCCGGTTCGGTTCGCTGGGCGCTGGTTCGCTGGAATCCACGCTGGAACCCAACAAGATATCTTTGGCGGCGCAATTACTTCGGTTGCGCCCGTCGCATGGACTATCTTCGGCGGCGCAATTACTTCGGCTGCGCCCGCCACATGGACTATCTTGGATGACGCAATTACGTCGGCTGCGCCCGCCACATCGCCGATTCGCTGCGATTACTCGGGAGCTCCTGGAATATCTTCGAACTATTGTGGCTACTCTCATCGGGAGCGCTGGTTCGTTGGAACCCAAGAATATACGAAGACTATTACTTCCATCGGGAGCGCCGATTCGCTGCAACCCGAGAAGATATGAAGACTATTACTCCCATCGGGAGCGCCGGTTTGCTGGAATTGAAGAAGACATGAAGATTCGACTGTGCTCACAGTCCCCTGAAGATTCGACTGTGCTCACAGTCCCCTGAAGATTTGACTGTTCTCACAGTCCCTTGAAGATTTGACTGTGCTCACAGTCCCCTGAAGATTCGACTGTGCTCACAGTCCCCTGAAGATTCGACTGTGCTCACGGTCCCTTGAAGATTTGACTGGGCTCACGGTCCCTTGAAGATTTGACTGTGTTCACGGTCCCTTGAAGATTTGACTATGCTCACGGTCCCCTGAAGATTATTTCGAGGACCTTGCTCTTGCCCTTGCTATAGATGCCTCAAAGAGTGCCGCAGATAGCAAGGATCATGAAGCAACGGGGACCTTGCTCTTGTCCTTTGCTATAGATGCCTCAAAGAGTGCCGCAGATAGCAAGGATAATGAAAAAGCCTCTGAAATTACGAGTGCTATGATGCAAAATCAACGAAGACCTTGCTCTTGTCCTTTGCTATAGATGCCTCAAAGAGTGCCGCAAATAGCAATGATCATGAAGCAACGGAGATCTTTCTCTTTTCCTTTGCTATAGAAGCCTCAAAGAGTGCCGCAAATAGCAAGGATCATGAAGCAACGGAGATCTTTCTCTTTTCCTTTGCTATAGATGCCTCAAAAAGTGCCGCAGATAGCAAGGATCATGAAACACGTACGAAAACGACCCACGGTCAAGACATGCATCGGTTGAAAGCAAAGTTGCACATACAACAGGTTTAGCAAAACCTGCAACACGAGCTGATCACTCATAATGATTTGCTGACCAACTAGTATACATACATCTAACGGGCAATTAAGATTTGCTCCTTCAAAATTTGCCAACGGCATTAACACGGTAAAAGTACATATACATGTATCTACCGAACAAAAGGTCTCGACTACGCAATCCAAACACTTGGATGAGTAGCCAAAATACCTATTTCGACTTGAGTTTATTCACGGTTGCAAGCATCAGTGCCCAGACTCGTGGGCTACTTCCATCGGGAGCGCTGGACGCGCACCCGATAAAAATCATCGGCTCCTCCCGGGTATCATCTGAATTATCGGCTCCCCCTGGTGACATAGGCATCCCAAATGGGCCTGCCAAAGATAGTACCCGGGGTTTACTGAAGGCCCACTACCCGAAGAATAAGAAGATTCGGGAGCCCAAGATGTATTTAAGGAAAGATAGAGTTGTAATAGGAAGTGTTATTTGTAATCTTGCGGGATGAGTTAGAAACCTTCCCGGACTATGTAACTTGTACTACACGAATCCCTCGGCTCCGCCTCCTATATAAGGGGGAGTCGAAGGACACAGAGATCGTCGAATCATTGTTTACAAACCCTAGTTTTCATAATCGTCGAGTACTTTTCGGCTGAAACCTTCGAGATCTACTTGCCCTCTACTTCCAACTAAACCCTAGCCTACAATCCATAGGCATTGACAAGTTAATACCTTGTCAATTGGCGCCGTCTGTGGGAACTAGAGGCGTAAGGATCTGGTCTCGATGGCACGTTCAAGATCTTCGACATCGTCAACCGCAAGCAACGTAATGGATCGAGGTAAACAGATCGCTGCTGGTCCTGTCGATTTTGTTCCTCACCCACCCTCCCGTTTGGATGCATATGCGTATCTGGCGGAGCCTATGGAGATGACGTTCGGAAGGTTTCGCTTTCGCGTCGAGAAGGAAGGATCGTATCGTGTCGAAGTTCCGATTTCGTCGGGATCGTCGGCGGTCGATTCCGATTTTTCAAGCTATACATCGTCAACCGAGTCAGGAGAAGAAGAAACTTCGTCGACACGCTACGTCAGCACCAGGGCAAGAGAGAAACTCGCCAAGATCTTCAGCGATAGGTCGTTTGAGTCATCTGCGGACTCATATATAAGCGATGACTCAAGCAGTGTCGACAGTTACGACTTCATCGACAAATCTATTACAGTGGGCAAGGTCTTCATCAATCTCAACGATGGTGTCACCAAACCCAACATAGATCTGAATACAAAATATCATCAGATTTATGCCATTGAAGATCAAGAGGAAACATCTGAGGCTTTCGACGATCTGGGAAATCCATACGTCGATCCCTCCGATCTGCGACGAGGCCTGGGCAATAAATACGTTGGGCCACAGCCGCGAGATAGAGTTCAACTTTCGCAAGCAGCATGGGATAGAGCCGCGAGAGCTATGAACGGTTCAGAACCAATGGCCACCACAGCCACACCAGAGGAATTGCAAGCATATCAATATAGACTTGCACGAGCTGCAAGAGAATTGGAAAAACAGACAGCTGAGTTAAACAGAAGAAAGGAGGCAGCTTCTGCATCCAGCAGGAGAAGGGCAGATTTGAGTCGACAATCAAGAACTTCGGGTGATAGCCACAGGGAGGCTCGGAACAGAGGAAGATCAAGGTTACAACACATACCCGAAGCAGAAAGAGAGCACTTGGTCCAAAACCTCGACATGTCCTTTATGTCGATAGATACAAGAGGGAACATCATCCCTAAGACACCAGAGGCTGGGTATATGGCGACACAAGCTTTTATCCTCGCATCTAAACCACCTTCAGGAGATCCAAGGGAAACACTATACAATATGGCGATAGCAGGAGTTGGAGCTATGGGGACAGCGTTTGTATCAACGCCTCCCGAAGGAGCAGCAAGGCAAAATAGTCCACGACCTGCAGCAGCAACAGCGGCAGCCCCTGAAGGACCAAGCGGAGCAAGAGACACGGCAGCACAAGCAAGGGTCGATAGAGCGCGGCAAAGCAGAAGGGAACATCGGCAATCCCCGGAGCTTAACGACGAAGATATGTGCGGCTTGCCATGCTTCACGAGGAGAGTCCGAAAAACTCGAGTCCCTTCAGGATTCAAGTTACCCGACAATTTCAAGAAATTCGACGGCCTTCAAGATCCAGAGGATTGGCTAATTGATTATCTCGAGACAGTAAAGCTCACAGGAGGAACCAGAGCAACAGCTATGCAAAGCATCCAGGTGCATCTGAGTGGAGCCGCACGATCTTGGATAAAGAAACTTACCCCAGGATCCATCGACAGCTGGGAAAGCTTCGAGGATGTGTTCGTCAAGAACTTCCGGTCCACATGCAAGAAACCTGCGTCGTTGGAGGAGTTGAGAGCATGTCGACAAAAGCCGGACGAGCCAATGAGAAAATACATCCAAAGATGGAACATCATCAAAAACTCGGCAGAAAATATATCTGACGAGAGAGCGATAGATGCGTTTGTCGCAGGAATCAGGCGTGGCGATTTCGTCGAGGACTTGGGAAGGACCAACCCAAAGACAGTATCCGCGTTAATGGAAATAGCAAACAGATGGGCAGATGGAGAAGATGCTGTCCACAACAAATGGCACAGGTCGCCAGAGGAGGACCGTGGTCGAAATTATCAACCGAGGCGACGATTTCCTCGGCAGTACCCGAACTATGACGCTCCAGGACAAATTTCGGCAGGTTTTCGGGCAAATACAGGAGGAAACAACAGAGATGATTATCAGAGAAGCAGTGAGCAGCGAGGCGATAACAGGGACGATTCTCGCAACAACAGGCAAAATAGCGGGCCTAGGTTCCCGAGGCCTTTCGTTTCCCCCGAAGAAATGATGAATGGGCCGTGTCAGATGCACTTCTTCCTCGACAGCAACGGAAAAAGACAGTCAGGACACCTGCAGAAAGACTGTCGCAATTTCCAGGCAATGCTAAGGTATGCAGAGCACGCTAACGCTCGGGCAGCACAGAGAAATCCTCGAGAACCCAGGAGCGAGATTCACTTGCCACCACCTCCCGCGATTACAGACGACAATCGACATCAGCTCAGAATAGCGGCAGCACCTCCACCACCACCTTATGTTGATCCTAACTCTAACGGAGCAGTATCGATGATTCAGAAGGGAAGGCCATCCAATAGAGCACAGAAAGTAATCTCACGACAGGTGTTTATGGCAGAAAAAATGCCTCCACCAACTGTCGAGTATCTTAATTGGTCAGGGCAAGATATTGGCTTCACCATAGCAGATCATCCGCAGCAAGTTCCTCGACCAGGGCAGTCAGCACTTATTTTGCCAGCAGTTATTGCGGGATTTGATGTCTCTCGAGTATTCATAGACGGCGGCAGCAGCTTAAACCTTATGTATGCAGATACATTGAGGAAGATGAACATATCCTTAGCAAACTTGAAGCCAACAGACACAAGGTTCCACGGTATAACACCGGAGAAACCAAGTTATCCATTGGGGAAGATCAATCTCGACGTTCAGTTTGGAACCCGAGAGAATTATAGAATCGAGAGGCTGGAATTTGAAGTCGTGGATTTTCCATCACAATACCACGCCCTGTTGGGACGACCAGCATATGCTAGATTTATGGCAGTACCACATTACACATACCTATTGTGGAGGTTGCCTGGACCAAAGGGACCAATCACAGTCAAGGGAAGCTTCGCCTTAGCCGATAAGTGCGATAAGGATTTTCACCGGATATCAGAAACTTTCGGGATGCAAGCGGAGTATCTGGCGTCAAGGAGTATGACTGACTACGATGTGCTGCCAGACGTTGGAAGGCCAAACAAAGAATCAACTTTCAACACCGAGAAAAATTCTAAGGAGGTGTAAATTCACCCAACAGACCCGAAAAAGACGACGTCCATCGCAAACGACATGGACCTCGCATAGGAAAGCGCGCTCGTCGAGTTCCTCCGTGAGAACTGGAAAATCTTTGCATGGTGTCCAGCCGACATGCCAGGAGTACCCAGGGAACTTGCCGAGCACCACCTAAACTTGGATCCATTAGCGAGACCAATCAAACAACCCTTGCGGCGTTTTTCGGAACCAAACCGCAAGGCCATGCTGTCAGAAATCGATCGACTACGAGAGGCTGGTTTTATCAAAGAGATATTTACAGAAGCCACATGGGTAGCAAATTCTGTGTTGGTGCCGAAGAAAAACACTAAGGTCCTTCGCATGTGCGTCGACTTTACGTGTCTCAATAAACATTGTCCAAAGGATCACTTTCCCCTCCCGAGGATCGATCAAATTATCGACTCCACGGCTGGATGTGAACGTCTTTCCTTCCTGGACGCATATTCTGGTTATAACCAGATCAGATTAAAAGAAGAAGATGAAGTAAAGACAGCGTTTATTACACCCTACGGCGTGTTTTGCTACAGAACAATGCCCTTTGGTCTAAAAAACGCGGGAGCAACATATCAGAGGATGATGCAGAAGTGTTTGGCGACACAGATTGGGACAAACGTGCAAGTATACATCGACGATGTCGTCATAATGTCAAAAAAGGGGACAACATTGATCGAGGATCTCAAGGAAACCTTTGACAACCTTGACAAATTTTGCCTCAAACTGAACCCGACGAAGTGTTCTTTTGGCGTCCCAGCAGGAGAACTTCTGGGGTTTCTAGTTTCAGCAAGAGGAATTGAGGAAAATCCCGACAAAATACAAGCCATCGTAACAATGAGGAAGCCAACAAAGTTGAAAGAAATACAGCAGTTAACCGGGCGAGTCGCAGCTTTGAGCAGATTCGTCGCCAGGTTGGGAGAAAAAGCGTTACCATTTTACGCTCTAATAAAGCAAGGAGATAAATTCCAGTGGAACGAAGAGGCCGATAGAGCTTTCGAGGATTTGAAGCGCACAATCTCGACACCACCAATTTTGGTGGTGCCGAAGGAAAAGGAACCTCTCCTGCTGTATATTGCAGCCACGCCCCAAGTGGTTAGCACGGTGCTAGTTGTCGAAAGAGAAGAAGAAGGAAAACTCCATGGAGTGCAAAGGCCAGTATATTTCATCAGTGAAGTTTTATCACCTTCCAAACAGCGGTACCCGCAGTATCAGAAACTAGCATATGGAGTAATTGCAACGGCAAGGAAGTTGCGCCACTATTTTTCGGCACATCCGATAATAGTAGTCAACGAAGCACCTCTTTCAAATATACTGAACAATCCAGAAGCTACAGGGCGTGTCTCTCTTTGGGGAATAGAACTTTCCCCTCGGGACATCACGTATGAAAAAAGAAAGGCAATCAAGTCGCAAGTTCTGCCAGATTTCATTGCAGAGTGGATGGAGCTACAAAACACGGGACCACCAGATTTATCGAGAACCTGGACCATGAACTTCGATGGGTCCAAGAGAGTAGAAGGAGCTGGCGCAGGAGTGGTACTTATATCACCTGAAGGCGACAAGTTGAAATACGTCCTTTGGATGACGTTCCCTAACGCATCCAACAATGAAGCAGAATATGAGGCCCTCATACACGGGATGAAGATGGCGAAAGCTTGCGGTGCAACTCGACTAAAAATCTTTGGCGACTCACAGTTGGTGGCTCAGCAAGTTATGAACCAATGTGATGCAGTCAATGATAGCATGATGGCATACAAGGAGGTGTACAATGAGCTCGAGAAGCTGTTTGATGGATGCGAGGTAAATCACATCAGTAGATTAAGCAATGATGAAGCCGACGTTCTCGCAAACATCGGGTCGCAGTGCCTCCCAATCCCGCCAGGAGTATTTTGGGAAGAAATAGCGGAGAGATCCACGAAGCCAAAAAAGGTGCAGAAAAAAGCAAAAGAAGAGAAAACTTCGGCACCCCTCAAAGAAACCACGGAGGATGAAGAGGACCAAGAGCTTGTGATGATGGTACAAATTCCGTGGATGCAAGCATATGTATCATACATCCTCAGGAAAGAAATACCCGACGATCCAGTTGAAGCAAGACGAGTTATTCGACGATCCAAAGCTTTCACAGTGATCAAAGAGGAATTATACAAGCGAAGTATTTCAGGCGTCCTGCAAAGGTGTGTCACACCTGAAGAAGGAAGAATAATTCTGAAGGATGTACACGAAGGAATATGTGGCCACCACGCAAGTAGTCGAGCTATTGCAGCCAAGGTTTTTCGAGCAGGATTCTATTGGCTGACAGCAATCGAGGATGCCAAGGAAATAGTAAGAACTTGCGACGCGTGTCAAAGATTCGCCGCCAAACCTCACTCTCCAGCGGCAGAATTAACACCAATACCATTGTCGTGGCCCTTTGCCCAATGGGGACTTGATATGGTGGGCAAGTTACACAAAGCTTCGCCAGGAGGATATGAGTACTTGCTGGCTGCTGTCGACAAATTCACCAAGTGGATAGAAGCAAAGCCGATAAATTCACCAGATGCAGCATCAGCAATAAAATTCGTGAAGGGCATCGTTTTTCGATTTGGAGTACCTCATAGCATCGTCACAGACAATGGCAGCAACTTTACGTCAAAAGAGTTCAAGGCGTACTGTGCAGAGGTAGGCATCAAATTGCACTTCGCGTCAGTTGCACACCCTCAAACCAATGGTCAAGTCGAGAAAGCCAATGGCATCATCTGCAATGGCATCAAGAAACGCCTATTAGGACCACTGGAAAAAGCTCGACATACCTGGCCAGAAGAACTACCAAGTGTGTTATGGAGCATCCGAACAACACCAAATACAGCGACACAGGAGACCCCGTTTTTCCTCGTCCATGGAGCAGAGGTAGTACTGCCAATAGAAATAGAGCACGACTCCCCTAGAGTCACAGAGTATAATGTAGAAGCTTCCAGGAAAGCATTGGAAGACGACGTCGACGCACTCGACGAAGCTCGAGACGAAGTATTATCAAGGGTAACCAAATATCAGCAGGACCTGAAAAATTACCACAGTCGACGTTTGAGACCAAGATCTTTTCAAGTCGGAGACTTAGTTTTGCGACTCAATCAAGAGCGCACTGAAAAACTCGAGTCGCCATGGTTGGGACCTTACGTTGTCACAGAAGTCATCGACGGCGGCGCATACAGGATCAAGGACAAAAAGACGGGGGTTCCCGAGAAAAATCCCTGGAACGTAGCACAGCTCAGGCGGTTCTACGCCTAGAGTCGAAATATAGTCCCCTTCTGTAAAAATACAATGTACTGAAACGCCCGCGAGTTTTCAGACGCACTCTTTTCCTTTTCGGGGCACCGAGTGGGGCCGGAAAGGTTTTTAATGAGGCGGGCTCGCGGTGCTGCAATATAATAAAGATAGTGGAGATATATTTCTTATTCTTCGACACGCTCGGGGGCTCAACGCCTTCAAGTTTCAAAATACGTACAATATAGACATATTAGACTTACCAAAATATTTCGCCTTGGTACACTAAATACCTCGCCAAATATCGGAAGCTAATAAAATTATAAACATAGTGTACGCGCCAAAAAACTTACTGCTTTGGTCTAAGAACCTCGCAACAAAAATATAGAACTGTGACACCACGACACTCGGGGGCTTCCAGCCCATCAATGAAAAAACAGAAATATCTTATTGTGACAGGAGGGAAAACCTCCGAGATAGAAAAACAGTATAGACTCCAGCCAAAAGCTCGGGGGCTCAGTGATCAAAAACACAGCTTGACAATATAGATTGTATTTACAAATACACAAAGATGTATCAATGGTAGAAATACAGCAAAGAAGAGGAAAAAGTCTTCAAGGGAAACCTAGCACATGATCTATGGTTATCCGCTCAGTAGAAGGACGAGTACTATGTTCAGCATAGCTTCCCTTCACGAAGAACTCAGAATCCATCCGAAGAAGTTCATCCATCATATCTTCAGCAACGGGAGTCACCAAATCGTCAATCTTGCCCATATTTCTCTTTTTCTTTGCCATCTTCGCCAAACAAGTAGGAACAATTTGATCTATGGGCAATTTTGGATGACAAATTTTTATCATCATCATGGCAAATCTTGCGCCAGCAGAAAGTTGAGCTCGCACAAAGTCATGGATTCGAGGAGCATCTCGAAATTTCTCCATTAAAGCTGGAAGGGTTTCTGGCATTTTGTTCCGAGGGAACATGGTCCCATAAACTAAGAATAAAGTCTTCGTACAGAAGTCAAGGAAATCGCGGACCTGAGCCGCGCGATCTTGAAATCTGACGATTTGGCGGGTGCGCTCAGGAGTAACCCAAAAATTAGATCCATGTTGCGCAACCAGTCTCAGCAAAATAGTGGTTCGAGCTTCCACACGTTGGTCTTCGGCAGCAGCATCCAGAAACGAGCCTGACACATCAAACAAAAAATCAAGGAACGAATGGTGAAGAATAATATCCAATATGGTTACGAGCGGGAAACATACCTGTCATGTCCAAACTGGCATCAGTCATTAGCTGAAGCATATAATTCTCGCGGGAAGAAGCTTCAGCTTTCAAGAATGTGCTAAAGATCTTTCGCAGCGATGGCTTCTTTTGCCTGTTGAAGAGCAATTTCCTCTCTCTCGGACGCTTGTCGAGATTTCTCCATCATCGCAAGAGTTTGTTTCTTCATGGATTGAAGTTGTTGTCGAAGTTCTTGCAAATCTTCCGACAAATGTTTGCTTGAAGAATCTTCGAGAGGGTTATCATCGATTAGCATTTTCTTCGAGAAGGAAGAAGCAGGTGAAGCATCGGCAGAGCAAGGATTGGTCGAATAGTTGTCAAATATTAACTGGAAAAGAAAGCGCCAGGATCAATGATAATGCCAGAGGGAATTTCATTAATTTCTAGACAAATTTACATAGGCATTACAAAAGAAGTTTCTCCAAAAGGACTACCAGGATAATGGTCGCCACAGCTAAATTGGCGACAGGGGCAAAAGAGACAAGGAAAGCAAAAAACAAAGAGGCATGCAACTAGACCTCCGGCCTTGATGAGCTAGGAGTTGAAGCTGGTTTGATCCCGAGATAGGCCAGGATTTTCTTCGTGTTGGGCTTGGCTGCCTTAATCAACGACCTCCATCTTGACTGCTCTATCTGATCGGTGTCGCCAACCTTCATCCAACCAACAGCTTGTTGGCTGTCAGCGACCAAGGCAACAGTACTCTCGACAACAATCTTCATGTTTTCCTGGCGCATCTTCAGTCCAAGGTCCTCTGATGAATTGAAGCTCCGGGCAAGGGCAAGGAAAGTCTTAGGCTCCTCTTTCTTCGGGAAGAAGTAGGGGAACAGCGTCGACAGTCCCGCGTCAGCATTCGCCACGCCTTCACGAATTTCGGATCCGTGTAACTCCATATAAGAAAGTGCATCAAGGAGAGGATCATTGACGGGATTCTCTAGATCAAACTCTTGGTTTGTTTGGCCTGCCACAGGAAATAAACATTGGTCAAAAACAAGAAACAACAGGTCCCATAAAGAATAGAAGGGGTCGATAATATTACCTTGAAAGCGTCGACTTTGCGATTTCAGGCGCTTGAGAATCCCCTGCTCACGAGTAGCCTGTGCGGCTTTGTGCCCGTTTAAAGCAGTTTCAGCATCTTCAAGTTTCTTCTGCAGTTCCTCGACACTAGCAGCTTTTGCTTTGGCTTCATCAGCCTCTGCTTTGGCTTCGCTAGCAGCAAGTTCGGCTTTCTTGCGGGCCACTTCACTTTGCTCCAGTTTTTGAGCAAGTGCGTTGGCACGTTTGTTGGCCTCTGCAAGTTTCTCTGTCGAAATAAAAAAGAAAAAAGAAAGGTCAAAAAAGTTGCGACAAATGACAGGAGCAAGAAGTCAAAAACAACGACAGCAAAAAAGTTATTACCTTCGGTTCTGCTGGCATACTCGCGGTACCCAATAAATTGGGAGCCGATGCGGATAAGCTCTTTGATCATGGGCTGACAAAGAATAACAAAGAAAGAGAAACATCGGTATGAAAAAAGAGTGAAGGCGTGAAAAAGCAAAATAGAGAAAATATAGATATCGGCAAGAAAATTAAAAAACTTACATCATCCAAGAGCAGAGTAGAAGAGCTACCCAATTGAGGGGCAGGCTCAATGATCGTTTCCATCCTTGTCCTTTTTGGTGAAGGAGCAAGGGGGCTTGATGGCGGAGTAGTGGTGACGACGTTTCGTTGAGGAGGCGAGGATTCTTCTCCTTCAACTAACGTGTCCGAGGAAAGTAAAGTATGTGACGTGCTCGTCCGAGGAGCCACGTCAACAGTTGGTATTTCTTCCTCATCATCGCTGTGATTAAAAATCGACAGCGTAAAAAGCAAGACAAGATACACATTTCGAGTACAGAAATAAGAAGAAGTAAAAATGACTTACGAGCTGACGAGGGATTCAAGATAAGGATCGTAAGCTGCCTTCTGACGTGAAGGATCAACTTCTTCGGCTTTGGAAGTGCCGGAATCTTCGACATCATTCCTCTTCCTTTTGCCTTTTGGGGAGACAGCGGGAGGAGGAGATTGTGCCGACGCAGTGCCTTCGGAAGAACCCGCAGATTTTCGAGAATCTACGAGTTCATTCACAAAAGAGGGGGCTTCTTGATTGTCATCAGTGACAATCGCCCTTTCTTCGACTTCTCCACCTTCAGGGAGAGGAGGAAGCGAGACAAGGTCTGGGTGATTCTGTGCCAAATAAATAGGGGGAGACGTCAGAAAAGGAGTTACAAAACAGTTAGCAAAGCAACAACAAAACAATAGACAAAGATTACCTGGGGGAGTGGATTGGCGGCGCTGAATGGTTTTACACGACAAGAAGCAGGGACAGGATCTTTTTTGCTGAGAGATGAGATTTTTCGGACAAGCTTTCCCAAGTCTTTGACCTCCAAATCCACCGACAGCCGATCTACATCCTCGTTGCCAGCATATCTCCATAGAGGGTATTTGCGAGCCTGGAGCGGCTGCACTCTAGTCCTAAGAAAGTATGCAGTAATTTGGATACCCGATAACTCCTTGCCGCGAGTATTTTGCAACTCGTGGATGCGAGCCATCAAGGCTTCTGTCGACGCCCGTTCTTCTTCGGTGGCCTCCGCGTCCCAGGAGCGGCGGCGAAAAATTTTCTCGGCACCATCAAAAGGAGGGATGTTGTCTTCTGCACATCCGTGGTTTTCCTCCTGAATGTACAACCACTTCTTGCGCCATCCTTGAACTGAGTCAGGAAGCTTGACGTCGAAGTAGTCGACAGTGGATCGAACAGAAATTACAACGCCGCCTATATTATAGGCGACATTGGGCGAGCCATTGCGGCGGCAGAAAAAAATGCGCTTCCATAGCGCCCAGTTAGGCTGGACGCCAAGGAAGGCCTCGCACGAAGTGATGAAAATAGAGATGTGGAGGATTGAATTCGGCGTGAGGTGGTGGAGTTGCAAACCATAGACAAAAAGAAGTCCACGGAGAAAAGGATGAATGGGGGCGGAAAGACCGCGGATGAGGTGGTCGACAAAACTTACCCGGTACCCCATTGGAGGGGTTGGGTAGCTTTCCTCACTGGGGAAGCGCAATGCCTGGGGTTTCTTGCTGATCCCCAGCTTCTTCAGCATGTTGACGTCCTGAGAGGAAATCTTCGATCTTTCCCACTCCGCCGTTCCGAGATCCACGGCAGCCATGGAGGACTCCGGCGTGCTATGCCTTGTCAAGCGACGAGGTGGCATCAATAATGGCGCAGGATTCACAGCAGGGAGACAAAGAACTTAGGAAGCTGTGGATCGCAGGAGAAATTTGCAGCTGAGAGAAAGAAGACGGCGCGGGCGGAAGTGTCCAAGGAGGAAGAAGATGAATTTATATAGGGGTGCGGTGAAACGACGAACCGTTGGATAAGGAAAATGTGTGACAGATGATAACCACGTGGCATCAAGGGTAAAAAAGTAATTCAACGTCGCGGAAGTTACGGTGCGTGCGCCAGAAAAAGCGGAGGACGTGTGTCCCCCACTTGCACGACGTGTCAAGATAGTGGATTAATTGGGCCCGCATGGCGGCGAGAAAAGGCCTGTCGCAAATTTTTGACAGGCAATCGTGGCTATCGTCAGCAACAACGTCATCTTGACAGAAGGAAAAATTCGACTCAACAGCTTCATAAAAGGCGACACGGAAAAATAATGATTGAGCCTTTGATCAAATACAAGTTTCTGATCAAATGCTCGGGGGCTACTTTGGAAAAAAAGAAAAAGATCTAGAAAGAAAAAATAGAAATGGCGTGAGCCTATGACCAAATACAAATATTTGTTCATAGCCTCGGGGGCTACTCCCATCGGGAGCGCTGTTCACGCACCCGAGAAATTATAAAACTCCGGGAGAAAAAAGGAAATATGTCGGCATAAGGCGCGGAGCCTACACCCAAGTACAAGTCCTTGGTTGTAGCCTCGGGGGCTACTCCCATCGGGAACGCTGTTCGCGTGCCCGATGAAATTATAAAAGAAAGAAAGAAAGATAAAAAAGAAAGATAGAAGAGCAAACGAGTATATTTCGAGTTATAACTAACTCTACATATACTCCCATCGGGAGAGCAATATAAGTCATCTTTGACTCGATAAAATGTGCCATTCCAACAGCCGAAAAAGCACTCGACAATATATTCTCAGAACGCCAAAGTTGCGATCAATTTCTGAATGCCGCAAATTTGCGAAGGTAAGACCCCAGATCCGTTCTGCTGGGCGTGGCATCGCCGAAGACTGCGCTCTGCTACCTTTATCCGTATCAACAGATACGAAGAAAAATCCTAACGGACGCGTTAGGTACCCGATAAATTTTACTGGGACTCGACAGAATGGTAAGACCTTAAGCGGCGCCTGTCGAAGTTTACACCAGTATCCCGAGGTCATGTCCAGGGACGTGATCTTGAAGTAGGTTTTTGCGGATTGCCACGAGAGCAGTTAACTAGTACCTGATCCGTCAGATGAACTAGCCCCAACTACCATTATCCCTGTACAATATAGAATTTTATGTGAAGAAATATAGAAAAGTCGAAGCTGTCGAATAAAAATAAACAGTGGAGATTTTCCTTGACTCTACGATTCAAGCAAACTCTCGGGGGCTACTGACATAGGCATCCCAAATGGGCCTGCCAAAGATAGTACCCGGGGTTTACTGAAGGCCCACTACCCGAAGAATAAGAAGATTCGGGAGCCCAAGATGTATTTAAGGAAAGATAGAGTTGTAATAGGAAATGTTATTTGTAATCTTGCGGGATGAGTTAGAAACCTTCCCGGACTATGTAACTTGTACTACACGAATCCCTCGGCTCCGCCTCCTATATAAGGGGGAGTCGAGGGACACAGAGATCGTCGAATCATTGTTTACAAACCCTAGTTTTCATAATCGTCGAGTACTTTTCGGCTGAAACCTTCGAGATCTACTTGCCCTCTACTTCCAACTAAACCCTAGCCTACAATCCATAGGCATTGACAAGTTAATACCTTGTCACCTGGGTCATCATCCCAATCATCGGCTCCTCTGGGCTATCATCTGAATCATCGGCTCCTATGGGCCATCATCCCAATCATCGGCTCCTCTGGGCTATCATCTGAATCATCGGCTCCTATGGGCCATCATCCCAATCATCGGCTCTTCTGGGCTATCATCTGAATCATCGGCTCCTATGGGCCAAATCATCAACTCCTCTATCGATGACATCATCAGAGTCATCAGCATCATGTTCTCGGAACTCGAGGACGTGTACGGTATTTAACTTAGCATTTTTACCCTATACATAACTATTTCATATTTATCTACAGGCTCGGGGGCTACTCCCATCGGGAGCGCTTTTCGCGCACCCGATAAAAAATATGGCAACCTCGCCAACAAAGAAGAATAAAGTTGAAGACATCAGCAATCAAGATCTTCGAGTAGTACAACTTGAGTCTATGCATGGCTGCAAGCACCCGCCCATAGACTCGGGGGCTACTCCCATCGGGAGCGCTTCGCGCACCCGACAGAAAGCAACTTCGACTCAACGCCAAGCACAAGATTCAACAGATGATCAAGACATTCAGCGAAGACAACTTTAGTCCCTGCCCGAAGCTTCACTTCGGCCAGACACTCGAGGGCTACTGACGTGGGCATAACCCTTCGGGTACTCAACATTGTCATACCCAGTGCAAACTATGAAGCTGGACCAACACAAGGACTCGACAAGCTGGACCTGCACGCGCCTCAACTTGGACTACAAGGAAAGAAGACTCCAATATGAATCCTACTAGGACTCTTGTAAACCCTAGCTTGGCTGATATATAAAGCCAGGCAGGGGCACCCCTTAGGGACACGCATAATCAGAAACACAATCATAGAGGCGACACGCCTAGAAACCGCAACCCGCAGATTAGATCTAGACTAGATCCAACAACTCCGCCTATGGCGGCCCCCTGTACACCTATATTCATATACTGGATTGCTAGCAGGACGTAGCGATCCTCCACCGCGGGGACGTGAACCTGGGTACGTCGTGTACCGCCTCGCTCCCGGAACTTCCGTCGTCGCCTTTCTCTAAAACCCAAGCCCCTCATGGTGGGCATTGCCGAGGAACCGCCTCGTCAACGCGACTAGGTCCTAGGGGGTGTATTCCTTCTTCCCACCCTTCCCTTCCTAAGAATCCTTTCATGGCCTTTCTAATACGGAGTAATATCATATTTATTAATTTATATGTGATGTTACCTCAACATCAAAAGAACTTTCTGGACAATTCTCCCGGAGGAAGTTTTACTCATAAGAGTGGATACTCATATATAAGAGTGAAGATGAAGCATGGGACTTATTAAATACTAGTATTTCTAAGAATATTGATAACTGAGATCTTGACAAAGGTAATGAACCCTTATTATAATATAAATATTCATGTGTAGAGAATTTCTCTACTTCCATTGAAGAATTAAGTAATAGGTTTGGCCTTGATCTTATGTTTTACTTAGAAGTTACTAACTCTTTTGCTAACCATCTTGCTGTCTCTAAGAAAGGTGATCGGCAAGGTGCCAGTCGTCGGCTCCTCGTCCCGTGAAGCATGAGCCATCGCTGGCTCATCGCCTTGCTCCAGAATACGCGGTTGCTGCCGCCAGGCAGAGGTGGCGGCGATGTGCAACATCGGTGATCCTGAGGACGCGTCGAGACTTCTTCAAGGCCTGGCCAACTTGATGAATGACGCCGCTCGTCGGAGGCGTCGCTCTCCGTTGTCATCACGTGGTCGGCCAGCGAGTCCGACAAGCTCATCGACCTCACGGCCGGCGAAGGGACTAGCGCAACCGACAGTAGCAGGATGCGCGGCGACGTCGCAAGCGTGAGCGGCAGCGCGGCCGTCAAGGAGGAGGGGGAGGAGTAGGGGGGTCCCGTCAACATGGAGTGGTTATGGCGCGTCAGCCCACACATTGATTAGTTTTGGGTTAAAATTTTCCGTACTCCATCCAAACATGTAAAATTTAACAAATTTTAAATAAAATTGGCTTGTTTCGCTTAATTTTAGTGATGTTTAAAATTATAAATTAGCGTCGACGCCGTTAGGAGCACATGGCTAGGATGCTATTAGAAAACCAGATGTGAGGGGTGTAAACCAGTGGAAGTTTCCTTTCCAAGAACACACTCGAGCTCGAGTGAACAAACATATCGGCTCTGAAAGTGCATCGATTCCTCGCTCAGGGGGGGAGAGCGCAGGTGTGAGCGATATCGGTCCAAAGTTCAAACCCAACTTTCCAAGTATTTTACTCCGTACTAGCGGAACGTTTGTATAACCTACCAAGTCAACATATGCTAACACGTCTGGGCGACAGGTCGTCGACGGCGACATCATCCGGGCGGCGGTCACAACCAGAAAGGCCGAAACACAGTGCAGACCACCGGGACAACGACCGGTGGCGAGAAAACGTGCACATTCGGGGACCGTGCGTAGGCGCTTGCAGCGCCGAGGAGCTCGGGTGGAATTTCGGGTGCGTTTGGATTGCAGCCCGCAACTGCCAAACCAATTTTTTGGCGTTGACTCAGAATCCGGGCAATAGTTTGGATGGAAGCCAAATTCCCGTCACCCTTCCAATTATTTGGTTAGTCCTTCACTTTTTTCGCCCGTGGCTTGGCCAAACCACGGCGGCGAATTTGTTCGCCAAATAATTGGCACGCCCACGATTTGGCAGGGCACGTGTGGGCAGAATCCAAACGTACCCTTCGTTCATGAAGCTCGCATGAATGAACTATGTTGACACTTCGGCGGGTCGATCATTTTGTCTCTTGGGATGATCGCACAGACGACGAACTAAAGAAAAATAGAAGAGACGGCAGGATTGCTGCAATACATGCTGGAACAGCCTCTACCTTATCCTTGCAATCGGCAGTTCCCGAGATGATATATTGATATCCCGCATTTCGTGCAGAATCTGCAAGTTTTCACACCTCTACTCCTGCCCCATGTTTCCAAAGAGCTGTGTCGTGAAGTAGTAATGAAGTAAATTTGTCTAGTTGTAAGGGCATCTCCGATGGGACGAGTTGACCACCTTCGTCCGTTTACATCGGCTGAAATTCAACTACGTGTCCGTTTACGCCAGGTGCCTCCAGCGACACGACGGATTTTTTTAAAAGGATTTTGTATTCTTTCAAAAGAAACAATATTTAATAGTGAATAAAAGAAAATAAAAACTAAAAACTAAAAAACGCATGTACCGCCCGCTACCCTAGCCTACTCCTCACCATCGTCGAGCACGAAGAAATCCTGTATTTCCCACGGCCCGTTGGCAGCCGGCGGAACGTACGAATGTGGAGCATCCCACGGGTTGAACGACGGAGGTGGATGCGGCAGCGGGTGCGGGGTCGAGTTCTGCAGCATCAGTTGGAGGGCCTCATCTTCCGTGAGGCCTGTCGGCATGATGTCGGTGGCGTATCAGGGTAGACACACTGATCGGTTGTAATATCCCAGGTAATGGGGTTACAAAAATAGAGGAAACAGATGTGTGCATTGCATTCATGCATAGAAAATCTGGGGAATTTTCGCGCTTTAAAGTAAAACAGTCACAGTAACTGAAGTTTCACTTGACCTTGGTGGAATTGAAGTAGCTCATCAAGTCAAGCGCTATAAACCTCAATGTGACTTTGTTCAAACCTTGTTTTGGGTAGAGATGATTTGATCTAAGGGGTTAGATCAAATGGAACTAATAATCAACACAACAACACTTTACTCAATGATCAATTGCTTGATCTTATAAAAGATTATAGCATGGTAATCCTTGCCACAAAATATGAACATCCATTCAATTGGAAATCAAGCAACAATAAATGGAGAAACTATTCTTCACTTATCTTTTCCATGTCTTAAACTAATCCTTGATTCTACCATGAACCTCATGGTATTCATTCTACTTCAACCTTGGAAACATGACAAGGAGATCAACTCTAGAAATATATATCCTTCTCTATTCCATATTATTATACATCAAACCAAGAGAGATGAGAGTTCTACAATAATTATTAGAGAAGCAACAAACCTTGAGCCAAACCTTGGATATACATCCAAGTATTCAAATCATCATCTTTAAGAGGAACCCTAGGATATTACTCAAGACAATCCCTAGAGAGAGAATCCATTTATGTTAAACATTGATATTGATAATCACATCATTCTCTATGAACTTAATCTTAGGATGGAATTAAAGTCCTTCCCAAATGAGAGAGAGACCACTCATACCAATATTAGATTTACCTATTTAAGAATAAAGGACCACCTTGGAACTGATGTATTAGGAGATTAACCAGTTCATCTTGGAGTGGTGGGATAACCTAATATCACATGGAATAATACCATACCTCTGAATTGATAAAGTGAGGAAGTGACTAACCCAATTAAGCTAGACAAATGAAACCTTAGCCTAGATACCAAAGGAGATATTAGGAGTACACCATAAACCCTAGAATAACCATTCTTAAATGAGAAAGCTCAACCTATGGTGTTATACTCAAGATAATTGAGACAACCATAACCATGCCCATTCAAGAAACAATAAAAGAAAGTATATATTGATCAAGACAACACTTGATCTTGAGAGTGGGAAACCTATTAAATGAGAGATATCTTAGGAAGCCAAACTTTGATCATTATAAATTGAGTAATGATCATAAACCCTAAGAAATTGAGGAAAGGATATTAAGAACAAGTGGATCATGCCTAATCCATGATCATGCTCTTGAGGTATGTGAGGATAAGTTAAATCCTAATAGGATAAGAAGATATCATTCACTACATGAAATTATTGGGAGGTAACTAGTAAGCAACCCTAGGCTGATATCCCAACTTTAACTTGTGATTCAATTAGTAATCATAAATAGAATCCTACCACATCTATATTTCATAAATTAAAGAACCTAAGCAAATCTTAGAGTAAAACTCCATACTTGATATTGTGAGAAACCATATATCCATATGACCAAAGTTAACTATAAAAAGAACTATAACCAATGTAGCTACTTAAATGATAAATTGAGGTTAATAATAGAAGCCAATTGGTAGAAGATAGAACTAATTCTTAATATCATAATAACTAGAGGAGAACCTAAAATGTTAAGTAAATAACCACCTTATCATGGTTAGGGGAGATTAAACCATATCACATGCAATATGGTGTCATCTCATCTCTACACCCTAGAATTAGATCTCAAACCCTAGTTTATGTATCACTATGGTGATCATAATATAAAAACTAAAACCATGCCTAAGCTATAATAGGAATAAGGGAATTGTTCAGCCAACCCTGAAATGAATCAAGATACCAACTTAACCTATTTTTCAAGCCATGCTATATAGGTGCAACTAACTACTGTTTCCAGATAAATAGAAGTCTAATGAGAGGAATAAGATCCATCTTAACTATTTTAAAAGAAAGGGTTTAGAAGATGAGATTAATACTGAAAGATAGCCTAAACAATTTTCCAAATCCTTAACAACCATGATCACATGAAATAATGTCATGGGATCATATTCTTAAATAAGAAACTAAATAATGAGCTATGCCTTGAAAGTTGTTTCTTGCAAGGTAACATAAACCTAACTATCAACATGTACTTAAAAGGGCCAATTGGAAAATAGTTTGGACCAACCTAAATTGATATTGAAAATTATGACTATATAGATGCCCATTTCCAATCTCTAATAACATTTAATAAACAAGGGTGTAATTAAACATATATAATATTTTTAAGATCTTATATGAAGCTACATCATTATCTTTATAAGCTTCCCAAAAGGATCCATACATTAAAAATCCTGCAAAACAGATTTGAAATAAAACAGAATTCAAAATAGAAAACAGGAAATAGAAAACAGAAAAAAATAGGAAAAATAGAAAAGAGAAGGGAGCCTACCTGGCTTACCTGACGGGCCACCACAGCCCAGCACACGGCCTGGCAGCAGCCCAAAACGGCCCAAGCCGCAACCCAGTTAGCAACCCACATACCTCTTCGTTAAAAACAAACGAAGAGGAGGCCATCCTCATCTTCTCCTTCGGCATGGAGGACAGCACGACATCGTGCTCTTCTTCTCCCTCTTGGTGGCACCTCCTCCTTGAACGACGACGTGACGAGGATCGTCCGAGCAGTATAAAAACCCCAACGACGAACCCAGCTCGAGTTTCTTCCTCCTCTGTCCCAAATTTTTGCTCGAACCGAAACCCTAGCCGTACGGAGTCCGGCCGTCGCCGTCGACAGAGACCACCCCAAGCCTTGCCATGACCACCAT
This sequence comes from Lolium perenne, assembly GCF_019359855.2. NCBI lineage: Eukaryota > Viridiplantae > Streptophyta > Magnoliopsida > Poales > Poaceae > Lolium > Lolium perenne. The sequence continues at coordinate 129,501,358 of NC_067244.2, forward strand.
CGGAATCACCGGCCTCGACTTGTTCATCCTGCCAGAGGAATTGAGCCGCCGCACTCGGAATCGTCTCCGGCGAACTCGTCTTCCCCGACGCCGGGAGCGAGCAATCCCGGCGATGCCGACCGCCTCAGGCCACGCCGACAAGTCCGTCGAGCTCGGGGTAAGCCCCTCTACCGCATAGCGTGCTCTCCTAGCGCAATAACGCATCATAGCAACACCACACCGTGAGCCTGTCCCCGTCGCCGCGGTACTTCGCCGTCGGACAAGCTCCGGCGACCGTATTGGGGCGGCGCTGGTACCAGTCACTTCGTCACAGTGTGCTGATTCGAGTAGGGTGCTTAGTTCGGCCGCGCGAGCCCGGGAACGGCGGCGCCGTCGTGGATTCCCGCCGGCAGAGGCTCCCGTCGCCACGTCCTCTAATTTTGACCCAGTCAATACCATGTGGCAGTGACGTGGCTAGGACCCCACCAGTCATTGACTGTGGGTGTACTCTGGCCGGGAACGTTTAGGAGTTCCTTTCATTTTAATTTAAATCCAATAATTGCTGTAACTTCAAACAAATCTAGAAAATTCAATTTAAGTCAGAAAAATGTAAATAAGATATTAAAATTCTTAGAAAAGAAAACTCTATCCAAAAAAAAAATATATATATATAATGAAATTTTTATTTTTAATAAAAATTTAATTATTTAGTACTTATTAAATAAGCCTTTTCTTTAATTCTAAATTGAATTAAAATTCAATAATTAGGAAAGCCTTCTAAAATAAATAAAAACCAGTAAGCAAATTAGGAAAATATTAAAACCAATTTTCCTTTGCTTATAATTTATTAAATCCTTATTAGGAGGATTTTAAACCCTAATTAATAATTATCTTACTTATTAATTATTTAAAAATAATAAAATGCCAAATCCAATATTAAATTTTAATTCAAAGTTATTAATAACTTCAACCTTAAAGTGAAGTTATTAATTCAAGAACTTTAGGGTATTTAGAAAACCCTAATTTCATAAGTAATAGAACCAGGAACCCATAATTTCATGTGGAACCCTAAAACCCTAATTCAACCATGAACCAAACCCTAGTTCCAATAATCAATATGAAACCTAAATTGCTTCTAACCTAAACCCTAGGTGAGAACATGTGATCATGGTACTTTAATTCAAATCATAGAGCCACCATTAGCAACTAAAGGACATATCTATGCCCACACAAAATGTAGAACCCTATCACTAGCAATTTAGTATTCCATGTATGCATATCACTAAACCTAGTTGATCAAGTAGGATCAACCAAGTTTAAACCCTAGCTTCTACTGTCAACACCATCATCCTTATTCATCCATGCTTAGCATCACACCATTGTGATGAACCTAAATAGTATCTAGGCCCAATATTTATCATTGCATAACCATAGTCCACTGAACCCTACAAATACTTCATAATTATGAACCATCCTATTCAAGAGCCAATCATTCCTTACTTAGTGGATCCAGTAGCAAAACCTAGACAACCTCAACCCTAACTGATATACTTCTTATTACTTAAGAAGTATGTTCTTCAAAAGTTATTCTTCTGAAGTAAATAAAGAATCATCATCAACCCTGCTTATAAGGACCCATAAACCCTAGCCAGCTATCACCAACAAGGTATACCACCTTGGTAGCAACTATTGGTAATTAAGATGTTTAGGCTTAATTCAACAATACAAGCCTAGTAGCTGATGAATCCAACTAGGTTGTGATCCATCTACTATTTACTCCAGAAAACAATTAGAACCATGGGAAATCATAGAACACCACCAACCTGATTATCATACTTGTTATTTATTAAAGAATATGTTCTTCAAAAGTTATTCTTTTGAAATATATAATAAGTAATCATCAACCATGCACTATAGGACTTAAAATTGACAACCGCTCTTTACTTATTATACAGCTACTATTCCTGGTTGTGTATGATTGTTACTATTCCTTTTGCCACCTGCTTATAATTCTAAAACAACACAACCCTGAATAAGAACCTTGTTTGTGAATCACTCTAAAAGTGCAACACACCCTGAACCAATCATTACAACTCACTGATCCTAAATCATCGGGGTTAGGTCACGCTTAGAGCGATTGCATCTCATTCTTATGCATTATTGCATTCTTGCCAATCTTTTAAACATCGTCCTTACCGGACGATGATGCTATTTCAGAATTTGGAGTTACTACGTATCGAAGACCTTGCCTGCATAATCTTGCAGTCAAGAAAGGCAAGTTCATCACTTGCTCATGTCATTTGAGTATTTCTATCAAATTACTTGCAAAGTATTATGGTTATCACTATTGCATAAATATCAAAACCACTACTTTCATAACTATGAATATGACTATGTGGTGGGCAATGGAACCATGGATTGTGTTGATATGGTGGAGGTTCCATTGCACGGGTTTGTATCCATCTAGGATTAAACAACAAATGTCGCCAGTGATTCTTGTGCCGTAATACCCGTGTTAACCATAAGATCTGGAGTGGGACGGAATAGTCAACCGTATTTCCACCTCTTGTACATCAACGGATGCGCTTACCGTAGACGGTTGTATCTTGCGGAGCAATTGGTGGGTGGGGAGCCCCTTCTAATTCCCCACGGTATAGCTGTTGCTTACCGTAGACGGTTGCTGCTTGCGGAACAATTGGTGGGTGGGGATCCCCTTCTAATTCCCCACGGTAATGCGGTCTATGATGGGTTGCAGCTACCGGCGAAGGAGTTTGGTTCGATCCCAGACTGTCGTCGTGGTCGGGGTCCACCCTGAAATTACGGGAATAATGGGACCGGCGAGGACCCAGGGTCGGGGTTTGCAACAAAGGGTGGGTGTATGAGGTAGCGGAGGAATATGATTGGCTATGACCTTATACCGGGCCTCACACAAAAGGAAGTGTGGACGGGGAGTACGCCCGGTTGGCACCAAGGTTAAGATCTCTTATGGGTAAAGCAACACACCTCTGCAGAGTGTAAAGAACCGTGACCTGTCACTCCCTGTTCCGGGATAAGGAGCTATGACAACGACCGGAAAGGAGCTCCATGAAGTTCTAGTAAACCGGTGAAGGCTGACGGACATAGTTCTTCTGAATAAAAGCAACCTTTTGAAGAAATGGTTATGAAAACCTGCATTGGTATTAGACTTTCTGGTCTAATGCTGTAGCTAGTGCATTAAACACCTCTTTCCTATAATGAACTTGTTGAGTACGCTCGTACTCATCCCACTCTTAAATCCCCTGCTTAGATATGGAGGTATCGAAGGAGGATCTACGGTGCAACTCGAAGACCGAGGAGTCAACAACTACTTCAAGAGACAGGACCCTGTCAGAGGAGTCAGATACCACATACATCAAGAAGAAAACCTAGTTTAGCCATAGAAGGGAACTAGTTTCCTAAATTTAGCTCCTACTTAGCTAGAATCTATTCTTAGCCTCTATAGCCAGTTAAATACTCTACAAGTAGAGTCCGTGATAAGATTAGAGCACGAGTCGTTCTTCTGGAGTTTATTTACAGTTTTACCTCATTGTAAAGTAGGAGGCTATGATGATCTTATGTAACAGAGTCGATGTTGTAATTCTATAGACATACCTTGGACCCGCATATGTTTCTGTTGTACCACTCTGAGCGATATAATACTAGTGGAACGGTGTTTCATTGGTGTTATATCAGACTTGCATACTACACCATGCAGTGGTATGCCGGGTCACCACATCGGTCCACCTCTGACACAAGGATGGCGAGCGCGATCTCATCATTGCCGGCAGCTCGAACTTCCGGCCCTCCGCCATGGCCGTCTGCCATTCGTGGAAGATGCAATCGATGAATCTTCTGAGTCGTCCTTGGCCTCCTCGTTGTGGTAGGACAACACGTCATCGTCCTGGGGAGGCATAGGAGGAGCCGGCTGCCGTGTTCGACGAGGAGGCACAGTAGGGTGCACAAGCGCCGGAGGTTGGTCAAACGGGTAGTCTCGGTCGCCGAGGAAGCCCGCCTTCCTCCTCGGATCCTTCTTGGTCTCGCGCTAAGTGTGACATAGATTGGAGTCCACAGTGAAGGCATGATCGGCGCGGAGGTCTGCCGACTGGTACTGACGCCTGCGTCGGATCTCGGCGGTCCTCTCCGGTTCGTGATGAGGCACCGATGGGATAGGCACCCGGAGGCAGCTAAACCGCCAGTCGCCGCCAGGCAGGTGCACGTCGGTGGTACGATGTCTAGTTGTCGTACCTGAGTCGCGCTAGGTCGACGGGCAGCGGCACCCTGTTCGGCCGCACATCCTTCTTCACGCTGTTGCCCGACACCTCAGAGTCGTGCTTCTTCTTCTTCCCCATGGTGATGCGGTAGCGCGCGGTGGTGAGGGTGAGAGCGGAGGTGTCGGTGGTGTGAGCGATGGCATGGATGATACCTGTCACCTTTTACAGGTCGGACGCACGCGAGACACGATGCCATTGATAGAGACGCAGAAGTCCAGCCGCCGCCCGTCAGGTTGGTGCGCGTGCAGAAGACGAGGCGACGCCATTGATGATGAAGGTTGCGATGCAGACGTGGAAGCAAGGGCCGCCAAAGCGGTGGGTTGGAACATGCTTTGTGCCCACTGCTAGGCAGGCCCGTGGGAGAAGGGAGCGGTGCGGCGCGACCGCGCAGCTTCCGCCGAGACGCACCCGAGGCGCAAATTTGGAACCGTTTGCGTCTCCGCGGATAGCCTAGTCACTATGCGCTGGGCCATTGTGCCTACCTGCAGACGTATTTTTCGATCGAGCGGTCGCAAACAGACGCTCTCTAAGGGCATATATACAAGGTGATGTCTTTTTTTTTTTTACGCGTGCCATGTCACAGTTTTACTTAGTTGGAACACAGAGAATGAGGAAATTTATCTTTGAAAAAACTAGTTTATCCACCGTATCATTTATCTTCTCTTAGTAATATAATTTTCTATTACCTTTATATCAATTTATTAAGGTATTACATATTTTAAGAAAAAAATAATCATTAATCTAGTCAACAAAATATGAGAAATACGCCACAAAATTATACAATTGGATTCATCTTCAAAATAATTTTTCAATGGCATAATTTTTTGTGGTAGCTTATATTATATTAATCAAATTAGTAGTTGTAGTTTTTCACAAAATGCTTAAATACCTAATAAATTGATATGAAGGGAGGAATACTAAAATTTAATTAATTCTCATTAGTTAGTAGGATTAAAATAAAGAGATGATGAATTGTACTATTTTTATTTATGTCTTCTCTAAATGACGTGAATTCTAAGACTAGTCATAGTAAGAAATAACATGCGCATGTTACTACTCGAGGTAATTGCATGGCACATATACAAACTTGTTACTGGGGTGCATTTTCATACAAAAACTTGTAAAGCGTGTTTACGCAGTACATGAACTTGTAACTTGAGTGCAAATTTATACAAAACGCTCAGAGTCCAATATTTGGTGCTGCCACGCTGGATTGAAAATTAGCAAAGTGACCCGTTCTCTCTTTTTATTCTAGCGCGATCCCTATATACATATTGCATCTCGCGATCTGAGTGGGCACTTTGAGGCTCTGCAAGTTTAAGACCGAGCGGTTACGGCAGGTCGGAATCCATTGCTTATCTCTGGCCTATCTCTCTTGCCCTAGTGGGATGATGGAGATATACTCTTCCTTCCCAAATTAATTGACTCGAATTTTTCTAGAACTTGGATTTCAGTGGAGTAAAAGTAGCTAGAAAGCATGGAAATTTGCAAAAGTTCGAAATGATCTACAACCTGTACTTGTTTGGCTAAAAACGATTTTTTGACTTAGAAAATGAAGAAACCTTTTTTACGAAAAGTTGAAAACTTCTTTTGGCACTATCTAAAATTTAAAATTCAAAAGATTTCTTGTACATATTTTTTATTTACTTGTTTTCCCATTGTTTTACAAAAAGAAAACACTCGACAATGATGATCCAACCATTTGTCCACCATTGGCCGGTTAAAATGGACATATTTGAATTGCATATGCCAAGTGCTTTTGTCCGTCTAAGGGCATCTCCAACGGGGCGCCGCATATCACACGCTCAGAATGGCCGCGCGCGTCGGTTTACGTCGGCTGAAATGGTCGAAATCGACTGCACGTCCCGGGGGTGCCCAACGGCACGACACATTTTTTTTGATTTTGTATTCTTTCAACATAAACATAATTTTATTAGTTAATAAAGGAAAATAAAAAATAATACTAAAAGGCGCATGCACCGCGTGCTACCCTAGCCTACTCTCGTCATCGTCAAGCACGTGAAATTCTGGTATCTGCCACGGCCAGTTGGCAACCGGCGAACATACTCCGGTGCCGCCGGTGGTGGAGGTGGAGTAGCCCACGGGATGAGCGCCACCAGGTCTGGTCCATCTCTGGTGCATGAGCCACGCCATGTTGACGAGGAGCGGCACCCTGTTGGGTCACGCCTCCTTCTTGATGTTGTTGTCGAACATCTCGGAGTTGTGCTTCTTCTTCCCCATGGTGATGCGGCGGCGCGCGGTGGTGAGGGTGGGAGCGGAGGTGTCGGTGGTGTGAGCGATGGCAGGGACGATGCCGGTCTCCTTCTAAAGGTCGAGCGCGTGCGGGACACGATGCTATTGATGGTGGCGCAGAAGTCCAACCGTCGCCCACCAGGAGTGCAGAAGAGGAAGCGGTGCCATTGATGGTGTGAAGGTTGCGGCGTAGACGCGGAAGCGAAGACCGCCGAAACGGCAGCCGCGAAAGCGATGCGCTCGAAACAGGTCTTTAGGGCGCTGACAGGCGTGTCTGTGGGAAAAGCGAGCGGTCACGCGCCGCGACCGCGCAGCGTCCGCTAAGACGCACCCGGGACGCAAATATGCGCCGCGTTTTCATCTCCGCAGATGACCGCTGAACTTAGGTAGAGGCGTATTTTTCAACCGCGTGGTTGCCGAGGTTCCAATAGAAAGGCACCCGACAAACAGATCGAGACTCAAAGAAGGACATCGAAGAGCTAGAGAACGGGCTATAGGGATCGCGCTAGAATAAAAAGAGAGAACGGGTCTCCTTGTTAATTTTCGATCCAGCGTGGCAGCACCAAATGTTGAACCGAGAGAGTTTTGTATGAATTTGCACGTAAGTTACAAGTTCGTGTAGTGCGTGGACATGCTTTACAAGTTTTTTTATGAAAATGCACCCCGATGACAAGTTTATGTATGAGTAATGCAATTACCTCTTACTACTCTATGTTACTACATTCATAGTAGTTAGATTACTTATAGTGCGAGTAACATAGCTACTAACATTATACATCTCAAGCCATTTTGGTGACATAGCATTAAATGAAGAAAAAGAGTGAGGTGGTAACTAGATATGTTACCATAAATCACACACCCCAAGGCAAAATGAGTCTACAACATAATAAATACACAATGAATAACATCCATATAAGTTACTACCCACTACTACCTCCGATTCAAGGAATAAGACGTCCTCGTTTTACGTGCTTTTTGTTTGACTAAGTATTATTTTAAATATATAAAGATTGTTTGTATAAAATTAACATCATTAGAAAGTGTTTTTCAATACAAATCCAACGATACTAATTACATATGGAGTATAATATAACCAAGATTTTGTTGCTCAATTTTTATGGTCAAAGTTCGTCTTGGAATACGTGTGCGCCTTATTCCTTGAGACGGAGGTAGTATGAAGGTAGCAATCTAGACTACTAACATGGCATATGTTACTAGTCTAAGTTACTCCCCACTATGACCAGCCTTAGTCACATCAAAGTAGTAGTATCTTAGATAGATTAATTAATTATTTTATAAACTTATTGTATTTTGGGAAGTGTGATGTTACACCAACTAATTATGTTACTCTATCTTTCTCTCCCCTCATTAATTCACTATCACATAAGGAAATTTACTGAGTTGGACACTGAATTACTCTCTAAGTTAATTGTACCATCCATATCTTCCCTACCAATATAATGCACATTGATTTCCAAAAAAGTTAAACTGATTTATTGAGAAATCTATATCTCTTATAAAGCAAAAACCCCACTAGAGGGTCATTTAAGTTGTCTATCTCAACATGCAAGATATTCACATCATCCATTTTATTAGCCATCCAATTGTCCATGTCATCCCTCACTAATATTTATTAATACTCTACATGCAAGCCACATCATCTATTTTTTAAGCCATCTAATTATCCACATCATCAACTTTTAGCCGCCAACTACATAACCATTTCAAGTCAGTTTTTTTTTTAAGTTAGCCTCTTGACTATTTATGCCAATTGAATCATGCATGTTCCTACAACTAACATCCTATTACAATCAATTTATGTCCTTTTGTCTTTTACAAAATAAATTTATCGAAGAAATTCCCGCTGCAACGAGCGGAGTATCCTTCTAGTTACCCATATCTAGAATGCCGAATCTATACCATGTGACAAATAGACTTCATGATAAACCTAGTTTTACTAATTTAAATTATAAATGTTGATATTTTTACGTATAGATTTGATCAAAGCTAATACGGTTTGACTTTTAGAAAATCTACTCCACGAGATAGACAAAATATCACGGGATAGCTATCGTGGATAGCGATTTGGAGCAGGACTCGCAGCTTCGGCGATCTTCCACGCGTAGGCCCCAATGTCAGCCTAACTACTCTTCAAATGAGTCTCGATCTGATCTGACCACTGGAAGGATCCACGGGAGAAAAAAGGAAAGAGGATAAACGTGGTATCTCCCGCTGTGGGGCCCGCCCGATATACGTCCGCGTGTGCTTTCATGCGCCAATCGTGTGCTTGGTGCGTTTCCGTTCTTTCTGGTGCCTTTTCCAGCTTCCGGGAAGTACACGTGGAACCATGCCACACCACCAGTCCCTTGTGGAAATTCGGCATTGACCTAGAGCGCCAAAAAGCAACAACCACGTCCTACACTATACTTTGTTTATCACTCCTAAATTTAAGTCAATTAGAATATTTAAGTAATTCATAAGATGTGTTGTGACATATTCATGATGTTCTTTGTTATGTGGTAATAAGAATTGACTCAAAGTTTATTTGTGATCTAAGCGTAAATGGTTATATTTTTGTATTACAAAGAATAATTAAGAAGAAACTATTGGGATTATTATGTCCTAGTTCACCTACAAGTTGGCCAATCTTTGACATTCAATGTGGGAAAGAAAGCATAACAAACCCGTTATTCGGCAGTTAACTAAAATCTCCAGCATGTGTGTAATATATGTGCCATGTCGCATGATGATATTCTTCCATCTTTATGCATCCAGATAGTTCTCACAAGCATCGCTGGCCAAACCCTTTTCTTCATTCATCGCCAACGGCCTTGTGGTGTCCTTCTGTTTGGGAGATCTTAGGTAATGAGCTTGGAAACAACTTGAATCCTTAAAGCGAGGCGAAAATTTTGCCATTTTCATCATGAATTAAGAAGGAAGTAAAACAAATGGCTTGGCAAGACAAAGACTTTGCATACCATGATCACTCTCTCCACTAACTTCCTCGTACACTCCAGGGACGATGCTCGTGAACAACATATATATTTGAAGGAACTTCAAGAAGATATCACCCGCAAGTAATCCTAGCTCCGCCATTGGTTGTCAGGCCCTGAGTTCCAACCAACGTGCATGGCAAGAACTTGAGATGGCAATTGGGAGATCGATCAGGGCCTCCTCGAGCGCCAGGAGGGGTGACAATGGGGCAACAGACGGCGGGGGGAGGGGGTCTAGGTGGCGGTTGCTGGATAGTGTCCTAAAATTTTGTGGTGCCAAGATTTTGAGGTACTGCGTATGCGCAAAAAAAAAGACCACACACACAAACAAAATGGACGAAATTAAGGACCGGGTTTCCAGTACCTGCTCTAGGCTGTTTTTTTCCCGTGGTACAAAAGAAGTACTACCTCCATTCCGATGAATAATGCCTATTTTTTCAATAAAAAAACGTCAAGTTTGATCCAAGTTTTTATAGAAAACTATTAACGTGTAAAATACAAAATCAATATCGCTAGATACATCATGAAATATATTTTCATATAATATATATATTACATTATAGGTGTAGGTAGTATTTTTAAAAGTTTGGTCAAACTCTACTTAATTCATTTTAAAAAAAAAAGTATAAGCCCTATTTCAGAAAAAAAAAAGTATACACCCTAAGCCGCTTAGCATGGACTGGTTTTGCTTAGCATGGACCGGTTTTGAATGCACTGCCACGTACTCATTTTCTATCCTAAACATGTATGCTGCTTCTTGTAACTTGATTTTCGATAAATGAAATTTATGGTTGCTCTAAAAAAAGTATCAGAAAGAAAGTAAACAGGTATAACTCTAGTCGTTTCGGGCGTAATACAAACTGTATTGTGGAGTCTTGGGGTTGCATGAAGACAGACTCACAGATACACAATACTGTCGTCTCGAAGAGTCAGCACTGAGATACTTCACGAGCAATTGACACAAAATCCATATTATCCGATGCGTAAACACCGAGTTTCAGAGCGTAAATCGCTTCGCTGGCGATGGCATAGTTGTGGATATGAAATGGATAAGTATTTGTTACTACTCCCATCTGGCTGGACTTCGTGATTAGACCGGATCGTTTGCGTATATAAAGACGCGATTCAGGACAATCGCGGGCAATAATTTCGCTCCGTTAACTGTTCCTGACCACACACGTATATTGATTATTGAGGGCACGACAGCAGGTAGAGACAGAGAGAAGGAGACTCGGCAGAGATCAATGGAGTGTGGTCGTGGCCCGCCGTGGACCAGGCTGCCGGCGCTGATACTTCTGCTGCTGGCCTGCGCCGTCGCCGGCCGCGAGTGCAGGGTGGTGCACGTCGCAGAGGCGCACCGGAGGAGCATGCTGGCCAACGGCCTCGGCTCGACTCCACCCATGGGGTAAGCTTCTGCCGCTGCTGGTAAACTGCGGTGTAACTAAGCTTAATCCCTGCAGATCAAATCCCATGTACTAATCGCGATCGATCTCTTGTCGATTCTCAGGTGGAACAGCTGGAACCATTTCGCGTGCGACGGCAACGGCGAGGTTGTCATCAGGGAGACCGGTACTGCTGCCTGCTAGTCTCTTTGCTCTTTATCTACTGGGTTTCATGAGATGTTTAGCTGTTCTTTAATCGCAGCTTGTAGTGATAAACTAGTATGGCACTTTATTAGTTAGTTCTCTTGTTCGTTAATTTCCTTGTGTGTCTGATCGAGCAGCCGACGCGCTTGTCTCCACCGGGCTCGCAGCTGCCGGCTACAGATACGTCAATCTTGGTGCGTTGCTGCCACACTCTCATACGTCCTTGCTCATTGATTGTTCGTTTTCTTTTGCTATTCTGCTTTTGCACTGTCAAATCCTTTTTAATCTCTCACTTGTCTTCTCTGCTTTTGTATTTGTAAATATAAAATTGACTGAATACTGGTGTTTGAATTGAACTGAGCCGACTCTATGTGTTTTTGCTGTGTAGATGATTGCTGGGCAGAACCCGAACGCGATGCAAAGGTCTGTATAAAAATCTTTTCTTGGAATGTCTGAGGTCTTCTAGACAGTAAATCGCTGATTGGCAAGTACAAAATTGCTTACGAGGATAAACCTTTGTCTGCTGCAGGGCTATCTTGTGGCGAACAAGAAGACGTTCCCGCATGGGATCAAAGCGCTTGCAGACTACGTCCACAGCAAGGGGCTCAAGCTTGGGATCTACTCTGATGCAGGGTAAGTACACACAGGATACTAGTTTCCGATCTACTTCAACTCAATTAGAAGAACAGTGATCGTCGTAACAGTAATTACCCTGTTCCCCTGATCGTGTTTTTCCTCTGAATCAAGATACAAGACGTGCGCGAAGGCTCAGCCTGGATCCCTCGGCTACGAGGAGAAGGACGCCAAAACATTCGCCTCCTGGGTAAGGATCGGTTTAAGCTCTCATCCATACGTTCCACCCTAGAGTTTCTGCTGCGTGCGTTTTCTGAAACTCCATCAATCGGAATTGCTGGTGTTGGCAGGGCGTGGACTACCTCAAGTACGACAACTGCAACAACGGCGACCTGAAGCCGCTGCAGAGGTACCCTGACATGAGCAAGGCTCTGATGAAGACCGGCCGCCCCATCTACTTCTCGCTCTGTGAATGGTATGATGGTGTTGGTATATGCACACTGATTAACTGATCTTGAATCCCGCGTTCCTGATGTGTCGCCGTTGTTGAGCAGGGGCGACATGCACCCGGCGAAGTGGGGCGCTGCGTACGGCAACAGCTGGAGAACCACCGACGACATCCAGGACACCTGGGAGAGGTTTACAGCTTCACTCTGTATATCCATTGATGTAGCAGTACTCATTCAGAATGTTCAGAGACTGATAGTGGTATTGGTGTTTCAGCATGACCTCGAGGGCCGACCAGAACGAGGTGTGGGCGGAGTACGCGCGCCCCGGCGGCTGGAACGGTCAGTCCCTAAATTGTAAACGGTTGATCCGTTCGTCTGATCTTGGGTTGCTTTCTGACGCTCTGCTTGTTACTGTGGTGTGTGATGCAGATCCGGACATGCTGGAGGTGGGCAACGGGGGGATGACCAACGACGAGTACATCGTGCACTTCAGCATCTGGGCCATCTCAAAGGTCTGTCACTGACTGAATTGTACTCTGAATTCTATTCTATATGTGTGTTGCTCTACTGACAGCATTATATGCTTTCAGGCGCCTCTGATCATCGGCTGCGATGTGAGGCACATGTCGCAGAACACCTACGACATAATCGCCAACAAGGAGGTGATCGCCGTCAACCAAGGTGAGTCATGAAACTCTGTCCGTTTCGCTCTGAATTGCCGACCTTTAGCTCTGCCTGTTGACTCGTTGAACTGATCATGGTGTTGGCGCAGACCGTCTTGGCATCCAGGGGAAGAAAGTAAGGATGCAGGGGAGCCAAGAGGTAAGATGGCGCAGGAGCTTGCTAAAACTTCCGACGCCGTAACGGATTGTAAGCTGAACACTGATGACATTGCTGAAACGACCCTGTGTGATTGTGCTATGCAGCTCTGGGCTGCGCCGCTGACGGGGTACAGGATGGCGGTGCTGCTGGTGAACCGTCACGCCAAGGACGACGCCGAGATCACCGTGCACTGGGACGACATCGGTCTCCCCGCCGGCACGACCGTCGAGGCCAGGGACCTCTGGCTGGTACGTCTGCCTTTCCTACTTTCCTGGCATTTTCAGATGCCTTCCGGTTGCATTGCATGATCAATCTTAACCGTTTTGTTATGCTGATGTGGTTTTTGTTTGCTGCAGCACAAGACTCTGGACGCCAAGTTCACGGACAAGATGGCCTTCAACCTGACGTCGCACACGGCCAGGATGTTCGTGCTCACGCCTCTCAAGTCTCAGATGAACTAACTGAGCAATCACGTGGCACTGTAACGATTATTTGCCCGTATAGAAATTGATTTGTAGCTACATATAGAGGAAGGTTTTCTGTACTTCTAATTTTGGAACAAGTATGATTTTTATTGAAAACAAGAAGTGGTTATTTCTTGCGTATTCATTTGCGGGCTAGTGGGCGGGTTGAGTGCAAATTGCCAAAAGAGTGTTGTTGCGACAATTCGTTGTTGCGACAATTCGATGTGATGCAATCGATCTTGATGATGTCCTCCATCCTGGCGACAAGAACCTTCTTCCCTATGCGCTATTTGAGTCTTCCGCTTGGCATCACTCGTCTACGGGGAATTGACTTCCAAAAGTTGGAAGATAAAATTTTCGGAAAGTTCACGTCTAAAAATTGGAGGAATTCAACCAAGGCTGTCGTAGGGTGCTTGTTTAGGCGGTCTTCACTTCTCAAGCTATCTAACTTCCTCATCTCCCTTGAACTTGCGAATAAAGTGTTAAATAAGATTAATTCGCTCCTCCGTGCATACCTTTTTGGGCTGGTTGTGATAAAATTACCGGTGGCAAATGCATGGTTAATTGGGAGACCGTTTGCTATGAAGCTTTTTCGCCTTGGTATCATGTATCATGTGAAATGTGCCTAGGCTTTGAGGCATAGATGGCTCGGGCCTCATTGGATTGATGACACAATAGAGTGGATTGGTTTTGGAAATACTTGCCATGAGAGTGATAAAGAGTTATTCTCCGCGGCCACGGTGGTCACACTAGGCGATGGAGACAAGATGCACAATTTTGGACACTGCCTTGGTTATTGGGTAGAGGACCAAAGGACAATACCCTAAACCTTTCCAAATGAAGGAAAAGGAAAAAAAAAATGTTCTTTTCGTGACAACTTTTGTACTGACCAACTTGACATGCAAAATAGTTTTGATATTGATAGTATTCATCAATTGGTCACACTTTGGGAGATGATCTGAAGTGTCAACCTCACACCCAGTACCCTCGGCACAATCCTTTGGAAATTCATCAATGATGGTAATTACTCCGCCTCATCTGCCTACGAGATGCAATTATAAGAAATCATTGTAAGCGTCAAAGATTGGTGGATAAGATTAGCCTTAGAGAGAGTGAAGCTCTGACCTCGGTGGTTATGCTTGTGTCATGCGAAATTTGGAAGGATCGAAATGCGTGGATCTTCCGATATCACGTGACTACCATCTCTACTATCACCGCAAATATAAAAAAGGAGGCACGGACTTGAAGTATGGGCGGGCTAAATTCTGGAGGAAGGTAATTCCTAGAGAGTAGTTCCTCCTTACAAGTTCTAGGAGATGTCCTAGGCATTTCGGCTTACAAGACTTCTAAACTCTTCTTTTTAAGTCTTTTGCCTTGTTCATAAAAACTATATGGTCTAAATCTACCGTCGCTACTAGCAGGGCGTATCTTCTAAGAGCTCTAAGCTCCCAGTGTTTTGAGGGCTTGTGGTTGCTCCACAGGTTTTACGTATTTGTAGTCGTTGGATCAAGATCGGAGGAGCCTCAAGTATCCATTCGGTCGGTTCAGGCTACAGGGTCCACATCATCAAAAGAGAAAAGGATGAAGCGAAGTCTTCCGCTCAGTCCACAGATGGCCACCGCCTCCTCTTCCGCCCGCAGGTCTGGCCGTCGGTGCTGCAGCCTCCTCTTCTGCTCCCACATGTTTGGCTACCGGCGCTCCAGCATCCTCTTCCGCTCCCCCGGGAAAGGGCGCCGCCCCACGACCGGAGAATCAGCGGTGGCTTGGTCCCTCCACGGAGGAGGAGGGAAGGTGGGGGCGGCCTCGTTGAGACAGAGCTCGGCGGCGTGGCAGGTGAGCTCGAGCGCCTCACGCCACCATGTCCCGACGCGGATTCCGGAGGGGTGGACCGCCACCGCAAGGACCCGCACCCAGCAAGGGCTTGCTGGCCCCATGCTCGAGGAGGACTAGAAGCCCTGGATGTGTCAGGTTCCGGAGGCGATGGCTGACGGAGCCGCATCTGTTTGGCTCGGGTCGTTGGCGAGGCCGTCCAAGACCGTGCTGCTGGAGCCCTTGATCCTCACGGAGGTGGGTGGAAAGCGGAAACAACTTCTTTGAATTGGAATGAAAGGGAGGAGCTTAAAAAGCAAATGAGAGATTAAATAAATTGAGAAGGGATGAGGAGTCTCAATGGGCTCAACGAGCGAAAGTTAAACATATCCAAGAGGGAGGAAATAATACGAAGTATTTTCACTTAATTGCAAATGGTAAACATAGGAAAAAGAAATTTTTCCAGTTAGAACAACAAGAAGGAACTATAGTAGGAGAAGATAATCTAAAGGTTTATATTACGGAGTTTTATAAAAAATTATTTGGGGCACCGGCACCAAGTAATTTATCCTTAGTGGAGGATAGGATACAAGATATTCCGCAAATCTCATCACCTGAAAATGACATCTTGACAGCTCCTTTTTCGGAAGAGGAGGTGTTTGAGGCAATCTCACAGATGGAACTAAATAAAGCTCTTGGCCGAGATGGTTTTCCGGCGGAGTTTTATAAAAAAAATTTGGGAAGTAACAAAGATGGATTTAATGGCGCTTTTTGCTCAGTTTAGTAGCGATGATTTGCCTCTCTATAAACTTAATTTTGGCGTGATCACATTGCTTCCCAAAAATTAAGATGCGGTACAAATTCAACAATATAGACCTATTTGTTTGCTAAATGTATGTTTTAATTTTTTTACAAAGGCCGGTACTAATCGAATAACGGGGATTGCCCCAAGAATCATTAAACCAACAGAATCTACTTTTATACTTGGTAGAAATATTTTGGAAGGGGTGGTCATTCTTCATAAAACAATTCATGAGTTACACAATAAGAAAATGGATGGGGTTTTATTTATAATTGATGTCAAAAAGGCTTACGATAAGGTCAAATGGCGTTTTTTACAACAAATGTTGAGAATGAAGGGTTTTCTCCGGAGTGGAGTAGAATTGTTCAGCAGTTTGTTCAATGGGGAAGTGTGGGGGTCAAGGTTAATGATGACATTGGTCATTATTTTCAGACCAAAAAAGGGTTGCGCCAAGGGGATCCTCTATCACCAATGCTTTTTAATATTGTAGTGGACATGATTGCCATCCTAATTCAGCGCGTTAAAGAAGATGGTCAAGTAGGAGGA
This sequence comes from Lolium perenne, assembly GCF_019359855.2. Classification (NCBI taxonomy): domain Eukaryota; kingdom Viridiplantae; phylum Streptophyta; class Magnoliopsida; order Poales; family Poaceae; genus Lolium; species Lolium perenne. Next base: position 129,517,923 of record NC_067244.2, read on the forward strand.
CTTATTCCTCATCTTGTTGAGGGTGGTATCTCGATACTACAATACGCTGATGATACGATCGTGTTTTTAGAACATGATTTACAAAAGGCGGTCAATATGAAATTAATTTTATGCCTGTTTGAAGAGCTTTCGGGTCTGAAAATTAATTTTCATAAAAGTGAGATTTTTTGTTTTGGAAAGGCCAAGGATGAGGAGGACCAATATAGACAGATCTTTGGATGTGACGCTGGGTCACTCCCCTTTAGATACTTGAGTATTCCAAATTCATTATAGAAAGCTCAGGAATTCTGATTGGTATCCGGTGGAAACCCGATTTGAGAGCAAGTTGGGATGCTGGAAAGGGAAATTATTATCCTATGGTGATAGGTTAGTCCTTATCAATTTAGTCTTAACTAGCTTACCAATGTTTATGTTGTCTTTCCTACAGATACCCATTGGGGTAAGGAAACGTTTGTATTTTTATAGATCAAGATTTTTCTTGGCAATCTGATGAACAAAAAAAAGAAATATAGACTCACGAAATGGAACATTGTATGTAGACCTAAAGATCAAGGGATTAGGTATTGAGGTTCTCGAAATCAAGAATAGATGTTTATTAAGTAAATGGCTTTTAAACTTCTTAATGATGATGGGATGTGGCAAGAATTGCTACAGGCTAAATACCTAAGACATAAGACCCTATCTGAGATCCAAAGTAAGCCTACTGACTCTCCCTTTTGGAAGGGATTGATGGGGATTAAAGATGATTTTATTTCTAGGGGTTTCTTTAAAGTGGGTAATGGAAAAGTCACGCACTTCTGGGAAGATATATGGCTAGGAAAAGTTTCATTAGCGCAACAATATCCTTCTTTATATAATATTGTGCATCACGAAAATGTAACAGTAGCTCATGTGTTAGCCCAAACCCCTCTGAATATTAGTTTTCGGCGGGTTTTGAATGGTAACAAATGGACTTCATGGTTACATTTGTGTCGCAAATAATGACGGTAAATTTGAATGACGAAAAAGATCATTTTGTTTGGAACCTCTCATCAATTGGTTTGTTTACGGTTAAGTCTATGTATGAGGATCTTATGAGTGACCACATCCCTTTTTTGCGAAAGTATCTCTGGAAGGTTAAAATTCCTCTCAAGATAGAGATTTTCATGTGGTTTCTGAGTAATAGAGTTTTGTTAACTAAGGAAAATTTAGCTAAAAGACAATGCAATGGGTGTACGAAATGTGTTTTCTGTGGAGATGAGGAAACTATTCAACACCTTTTCATTAGGTGTCCTCTAGCTACGATTCTTTGGCGCATAGTAAATTTCACATATGATCTTCTCCAACCAATATTACTAATATGTTTGGTAATTGGTTGAATGGAGTAGATAGGCAATCTAAGGCGTTTATCCGTATTGGGGTGTCTGCCTTGTGTTGGTCTATATGGAGGGTCAGAAATGATATTATCTTTAACAAAAAACAATCTTTTCACTTCTTGCAGGTTATCCATATGGTGTCTAATTGGATTCACCTTTGGGCTCTCCTATCGCCGGAGGGATAGCGGGATGCTATGATTTCTGGATGCACACGGCTCCAGATGGTCGCTCAGGATATTTGGTCCCAGGCTGGATGGTGTCATACTAGGAGACTACTTTGAAGTGTGTTCAGAGTAGTTTATGTTTTTTTCGCTGTTTGATTATTGTATCAATCTTTGGCGATGCTTTGTTTTGTAACACAATACTGAATTTGAATCATTTGATGCAGAAGCCGGGGCGTCATCCCCATTTCGAAAAAAGCAGCTAAACCATCTCCTTCCATCAAGCGAAGTAGATGGAAAGCGCTCTCAATGTGCCCATCGACTCACTGGGCCCGAATCAACAAGTTGTATGTCACAATATCTGGTTCTACTCCGTGTGCTCTCATCCGGTTCAACAAAGCCATTGCACTGTGCACCTTCCCGTCCTTGCAGGACCCCCACACGAGCGCATTTTATGTCCACACATTGGGCTTGCACCACCCCAGCTTCATCTTCTCAAACACCCTCACCGCACCACTCATCCCCCTTCTTACAATACGCATTGACCACCGCAGTGCATGTAACAAAGGATGGCACCAACCCTCTGCCAGACATCTCCTCCAACATTTCCTCAGCCTCCACGACCCTTTGCTCGTGGCACAACAAGTCAACCACTGCTGCATAAGCGCGAATATCTGGCCGCCACCCAAATTGTTTCGTCCTCTGCAGCATCTGGAGCCCCTCATCCCCCTCCCTGCTTCACACAACCCCTTCACCAAGACTGCGTGCGTATGAATTTTGTAATTCATTCTGGAATTCTTTGAACTTTTCAAAGGCTTCCAACTTATGTTTCATTAAGTAGACATATCAATATCTACTTAAATCATCAGTGACGGTAATGAAGTACTCATAACCACCTCTAGCTGTCGTGCTCATTGGGCTGCATACATCACTATGTATGAGCTCAAGTAAGTCGGACGCCCTCTCACAACTCTTTGCAAAAGGTGTCTTGGTCATCTTGTTGAGCAGGCAGGACTCGCATGTCTCGAACTACTCCAAGTCGAACAAAGTTAGAAGACCATCATCATGGAGCTTCTTCATGCGCTTCCAACTTATATGACCAAGTCGACAGTGCCAGAAGCAATTCATATTCAAATCATTTGGTTTTAACCTTTTGACATTTACGTTATAGACCGACCTACAATCAAGATCCATAATATATAACCTGTGTCGGACGGGTATAAAGCCATGAAACATACCGTTCAAATATATAGAACAACCATTGTCCTTAATATTTAACTCATACCCCTAACTCATCAAACATGAGGCGGATATAATGTTTCGACTTAGCACTGGGACATAATAACAATTATTTAGTTCCATTAGGAATCCTGAAGGTAAATAAAGTTGCATCGTGCCGAGTTCCAACGCACCAACTCTTGCTATGTTGCCGACCCGAATGTCAACCTCGCCTCTTTCTACGCTCCTACTTCTTACCAGCACCTGCAACAAGTTGCGGATATGAATCGTTGATCCGGTATCATATAGCCATGAGCTGATAGGAGCATCCGCAAGATAAAGATCTATAACATTGCATGCAAGCATGCCTGAGCTAGAAGTCACACTTCCACTCTAGACCTTGTCAGTCAAATACTTGCTGCAATTCCTCTTCCAGTGGCCCTCCTCCTTGCAATAGAAGCAAGGGGAACCGGCAGAAGAACCTTTCTTATCCCCTGAAGCCTTGCTTTGGACTTGGTCCGCAGCCTTGCTTCCCTTAGACTTTGCCTTGTTCTTTGGCCAAGAACTCTTCTTGAACTTAGCCTTATTCTGGACCATCAACACTTGATTAGTACCCTTCTTGATGTCAGCCTCCTCTTTCTTGAGCATCCCATGTAATTCAGTGAGCTTCTTATCCATACCATGCATGTGATAGTTTGAAATGAACTGTCCATACGCACTAGGAAGAATGTTCAGAATTATATTTTTAGCGAACTCTTCGCTAATAGGGGAACCCAGCCTATCCAGAGACTGCACATAACCAACCATCTTGATTACATGCAGACTTAGTGGATCGCCGTCTTTGAGCTTGTAGACCAGCAAAGCTTGAGAGACTTGATACCTCTCGGTCTTTGCCTGAGTCTGGAACATACTTTTGAGGCTTTCGATCATATGTAGGCCTCAACATTCTCGAGTTGCTGATGCAAGTCCGGTTCTATGTGAGCAAGCATCAAACAACTAATTTTCATGGACTCATCTAGAGCCCGACGGTAGGCATTATTCACAGCGGTTGTTGCATCATCACCCGGCTCATCTGGAAGAGGTTTGTCTAGAACATGATCCTTATTGTCTTGTTTGAGAACAATTCTCAGATTATGATGCCAGTTTGTGAAGTTAGTTCAATTAAGTTTATCTTTCTCTAAGATAGACCTCAAAGCAAACTGGTCACTTGAATGGTGTTGTTAGGTGCCATTGATCTACAACAGAAAAGTATACAAAAATAATTAAAGACATGTATTCATAAAAGAGCAAGCATATTAAACATTTTAATATTTATGCTCCCACTAGAACCAACATCCCTTCGATGGTTGCTAAGTGATGCAGGATCCCAGATAAGCAAGTCGACTAGTGAGTTTTAGCATCACCGCTAGCCGCCAAGTGATCTAGGTAGAGAACTCCTTGTAATCGCATCTCATACGACTCCTGTTGGTCGGGTGGCATCTCATGCCCTCGCTCCCGACACCCTTTGCCCAGAGGCCCACAACCGTTGTGATATCCCCGTCTATCTTACCAAGTGCTTTCGCTCAAAGTGTTCGACACAATCCCACCTAGTTAAGAATAATTGATAGCACCTCAGTTTTATGAGCCCACTACTAAGAATGCCCAACTTGTGATGGTGCAACACTGGCGAGGCAACCGACTAGACCTTCTTTGAGGGATTACTTTCTACCATCTATTGCATAGAGGTAAAACATAGACATAAGAAAAACACGGATAATAGAATTAACATGTGAAATGGTATGGCTCTCTTCATGGTGATCTCCATCTCCACGAAGCTGTAAGTTGGCCCGCAATCAACTCTTGATATGCACCATCTTACTACATGCCACCGTCTGCTAGCTTGCATGTCATCCCGCTTCTCCAAAAGCTACACTATCTTGTAATCACATTACAAAGAGAAGTCGGCACACATGTTGTTATACAATCAAATTGTTAGCACTTTGGCTCCAAACAGATGACATACTGTGATTCGCAGATCACATATGGTTTACATACATCACATGCACATAAGCCACACCATTCACAATATCCTGCAACAACAAGTTATGCATACGTAGAATCACATTATATCGGGCGGTGTGAACCTCACAACGACATCTAAGGCTCCATGACTGGGCGAAGCCGGATAGTGGGAGGGGATCGAAGGGGCAGCGCCCGACGATTTCGGAAACCGCAAATCAAATCTGCAATCCGTCATGGATTTATTAATCCCCTGAAACACTTTCACGGATTTCCGATCTAAGCTCAGATCTGACCAATCTCATTGATCATCCGAACCAGATCATCCACATACCCCTTGTACGATTGATCCAATCAAACCACACAAAACCGATCTATCTCATAGATCTACCTGTTGGAGAGGCAATAATAAAAGTGGTTATTATATATCTTTGTGTTTATGATAAATATTTATATACCATGCTATAATTGTATTAACCGAAACATTGATACATGTGTGCTATGTAAACAACAATGAGTCCCTAGTAAGCCTCTTAACTAGCTTGTTGATTAATAGATGATTAGTTTCATAATCATGAACATTGGATGTTATTAATAACAAGCTTATATCATTATATGAATGATGTAATGGACACACCCAATTAAGCGTAGCATAAGATCACGTCATTAAGTTATTTGCTATAACCTTTCGATACATAGTTACCTAGTCCTTTCGACCATGAGATCATGTAAATCACTTATACCGGAAAGGTACTTTGATTACATCAAACGCCACTGCGTAAATGGGTGGTTATAAAGGTGGGATTAAGTATCCGGAAAGTATGAGTTGAGGCATATGGATCAACAGTGGGATTTGTCCATCCCGATGACGGATAGATATACTCTGGGCCCTCTCGGTGGAATGTCGTCTAAATAGCTTGCAATCATATGAATAGTTCATAAGAGACCACATACCACGGTACGAGTAAAGAGTACTTGTCAGGAGACGAGGTTGAACAAGGTATAGAGAGATACTGATGATCAAACCTCGGACAAGTAAAATATCGCGTGACAAAGGGAATCGGTATCGTATGTGAATGGTTCATTCGATCACTAAGTCATTGTTGAATATGTGGGAGCCATTATGGATCTCCAGATCCCGCTATTGGTTATTGGTCGGAGAGAAGTCTCAACCATGTCCACATAGTTCGTGAACCGTAGGGTGACACACTTAAGGTTTGATGTCGTATTAGTAGAACTTGAATATGGAATGGAGTTCGAAGTTTTTGTTCGAAGTCTCGGATGGGATCCCAGACATCACAAGGAGTTCCGGAATGGTTCAGAGAATAAGATTCATATATAGGAAGTTATTTTATAAGTTTGAAAATGATCCGGTGCGTTTATGGAAGGTTCTAGAAGGTTCTAGAAAAGTCCGGAAGAAATCACTTTGGAAGGCGGAGTCCCGAAGGGACTCCACCACCCATGGCCGGCCAACCCTAGAGGGGTGGAGTCCCAAGTGGACTCCACCAAGGGGGCCGGCCACCCCCCCTCATGGAAGGGTGGGAGTCCCACTTGAGGTGGGAATCCCACCTTGGGTAGGTTTCCCTACACATGGAAGGTTTTGGGTTGGGGTCTTATTCGAAGACTTGTAGTCCAACACTTGGGGGTTCCACCTATATAATGAGGGGAAAAGGGGAGGGGGCCGGCCACCACAAGACCACCACCTTGGCCGCACCCCTTGGAGGCCGGCCATCCCCTCTCCCCAAACCCTAGCCGCCCCACTCCTCCACCTCTCCCGCAACGCTTAGCGAAGCTCCGCCGGAGATCTCCATCGCCACCGCCACCACGCCGTTGTGCTGCTGGATTCAAGGAGGAGCTACTACTTCCGCTGCCCGCTGGAACGGGGAGAAGGACGTCGTCTTCATCAACACCGAACGTGTGACCGAGTACGGAGGTGCTGCCCGATTGTGGCACCGTCAAGATCTTCTACGCGCTTTTGAAAGCGGCAAGTGATCGTCTACCGCAGCAACAAGAGCCTCATCTTGTAGGCTTTGGAAATCCTCAAGGGTGAGTCTCGTTCATCCCCTCGTTGCTCCCGTCTTCTAGATTGCATCTTGGGTTGGATTGCGTTCTCGCGGTAGGAATTTTTTTGTTTTCTATGCAACGAATCCCTACAGTGGTATCAGAGCCGTGTCTATGCATAGATGGTTGCACGAGTAGAACACAATGGTTTTGTGGGCGTTGATGCTTATGTTATCTTTAGTTTGAGTACTTTGCATCTTTGTGGCATAGTGGGATGAAGCGGCTCGGGCTAACTTTACATGACCGCGTTCATGAGATTTGCTCCACGCTCGACATGCAACTTGTATTGCATAAGTGGCTTTGTGGGTGTCTGTCTCTCCTACTATAGTGAAGATTCAATTTACTCTTCTATTGACAACACTAGTATCACCGTTGTGGTTCATGTTCGTAGGTAGATTAGATCTCTCTCGAAAACCCTAAACCACGTAAAATATGCAAACTAAATTAGAGTCGTCTAACTTGTTTTTGCAGGGTTTGGTGATGTGATACGGCCATAATGTGATGATGAATATGTATGAGATGATCATTATTATATTGTGGCAACCGACAGGAGCCTTATGGTTGTCTTTAAATTTCATGTTGAGTAGTATTTCAAAGAAGTTGTAATAGTTGCTACATGGGAGAACAATCATGAAGACGGCGCCATTGACCTTGACGCTACGCCGACGATGATGGAGATCATGCCCGTTGATGATGGAGATCATGTCCGTGCTTTGGAGATGAAGATCAAAGGTGCAAAGACAAAGGGGCCATATCATATCACATATGAACTGCATGTGATGTTAATCCTTTTATGCATCTTATTTTGCTTAGATCGTGACGGTAGCATTATAAGATGATCCCTCTCACTAAAATATCAAGATAATAAAGTGTTCATCCTTAGTAGCACCGTTGCCAAGACTTGTCGTTTCGAAGCATCTCGTGATGATCGGGTGTGATAGAATCAACAAGTGCATACAACGGGTGCAAGCCAGTTTTGCACATGTGGATACTAAGGTTGCCTTGACGAGCCTAGCATGTACAGACATGGTCTCGGAACAGTGATACCGAAAGGTAGAGCATGAATCATATGATTGATATGATGAACACTTTGAGTGTTCGCCATTGAAGTTACATCTTGTCTCGTGATGATCGGACTTGGTGTGGTGGATTTGGTTCGTGTGATCACTAAGACAATTCGAGGGATATTGTTTTAAGTGGGAGTTCACCTAGTTTTTAATTTTGTTGAATTAAAATTTGAACTCAATTTGTCATAAACATTAGTCTAAACTATTGCAAATATATGTTGTAGATATGGCGTCCCCAATCAATTTTAACCAGTTCCTAGAGAAAGAAAAGCTTAAGAGCAACGGTAGCAACTTCACCGACTAGTTCCGTCATGTGAGGATTTTCCTCGCTGGTGGAAACCTGCAATATGTGCTTGATGCACCGCTAGGTGACCCTCCTGCAGAAACTGAAACCGATGAAGTAAAGAATGTTTACGTGACTCGAAAAACTCGGTACTCTCAAGTTCAGTGTGCCATCCTATGCAGTCTGGAAGCCGATCTTCAAAAACGTTTTGAGCACCACGATCCTCATGAGTTGGTCAATAAGCTGAAAGCTATCTTTGAAACTCATGCGGCCGTGGAATGCTATGAAGCATCGAAACACTTCTTCAGCTGCATGATGGAAGAAGGCAGCTCCGTTAGTGAGCACATGCTCGCCATGACCGGGCATGCGAAGAAACTCAGTGACTTGGGAATAGTGATTCCTAACAGACTGGGGATTAATCGTGTCCTTCAATCACTGCCACCTAGTTACAAGAACTTTGTGATGAACTACAATATGCAGAACATGAACAAAGAGTTACCTGAACTCTTCGCCATGCTAAAAGCTACTGAGATTTAGATCAAGAATGAGCACCAAGTGTTGATGGTCAACAAGACCACCAGTTTCAAGAAACAGGGCAAGTCTAAAGGTAAATTCAAGAAGGGTGGCAAGAAAGCTGCCACGCCTCCTATGAAACCTAAGAATGGCCCTAAGCCTGATGCTGAGTGCTATTACTGCAAGGAGAAGGGACACTGGAAGCGTAATTGCTCCAAGTATTTGGCTGATCTGAAGAGCGGCCTTGTCAAGAAGAAGAAAGAAGGTATATCTGATATACATGTTATAGATGTTTATCTTACTGGTTCTCGTACTAGTACCTGGGTATTTGATACTGGTTCGGTTGCTCATATTTGTAACTCGAAACAGGAACTAAAGAATAAACGAAGACTATTGAAGGATGAAGTGACGATGCGCGTTGGAAATGGATCCAAAGTCGATGTGATCGTTGTCGGCACACTTCCTCTACATCTACCTTCGGGATTAGTTTTAAACCTCAATAATTGTTATTTTGTACCCGCGTTGAGCATGAACATTATATCTGGATCTTGTTTAATGCAAGACGGTTATTCAGTCAAGTCTGAGAATAATGGTTGTTATATTTTTATGAATAATATCTTTTATGGCCGAGCACCTGAAAAGAATGGTTTATTTCTGTTAGATCTCGATAGTAGTGATACACATATTCATAACATTGATGCTAAGCGAATTAGATTGAATGATAATTCTACTTATATGTGGCACTGTCGTCTTGGTCATATTGGAGTGAAACGCATGAAGAAACTCCATACCGATGGATTACTTGAATCACTTGACTTTGAGTCACTTGATAAATGCGAAGCATGTCTAATGGGAAAAATGACTAAAACTCCATTCTCTGGTATTATGGAGCGAGCTACTGACTTATTGGAAATCATACATACCGATGTGTGCAGACCAATGAGTGTAGCATCGCGCGGTGGTTATCGTTATGTTCTAACCTTCACAGATGATCTGAGTAGATATGTGTATATCTATTTCATGAAACATAAATCCGAAACTTTCGAGAAGTTTAAGGAATTCCAAAGTGAAGTAGAAAATCAACGTAACAAGAAGATTAAATTTCTACGATCTGATCGCGGAGGTGAATATCTGAGTTATGAGTTTGGCATGCATTTAAAGAAATGCGGAATACTTTCACAATTGACACCGCCGGGAACACCACAACGAAACGGTGTGTCCAAACGTCATAATCGAACTCTCTTAGATATGGTTCATTCTATGATGTCTCTTACTGATTTGCCATTATCATTTTGGAGTTATGCATTAGAGACAGCTGCATTCACTTTAAATAGGGCACCATCTAAATCCGTTAAAACGACACTGTATGAATTATGGTTTAATAAGAAACCTAAGCTGTCGTTCCTTAAAGTTTGGGGTTGCGAAGCCTATGTAAAAAAGTTACAACTGGACAAGCTAGAACCCAAAGCGGAGAAATGCGTCTTCATAGGATACCCTAAGGAAACTATAGGGTACACTTTCTATCACAGATCCGAAGGCAAAATCTTTGTTGCTAAGAACGGAACCTTTCTTGAGAAAGATTTTCTCACTAAAGAAGTGACTGGAAGAAAAGTAGAACTCGACGAGATTACTGAATCTTCACTCGTTGATCAGAGTAGCGCGGTACCGGAAGTTGTTCCTGTGCCGCCTACACCGACAACAGAGGAAGCTAATGATAATGATCATGAAACTTCGAACGAGATAGCTACTGAACCTCGCAGATCGACAAGGGAACGTGCCACTCCTGATTGGTATGATCCTTGTCTAAATGACATGATTGTGGACAACAATGATGAAGACCCTGCGACGTATGAAGAAGCGATGATGAGCCCAGATTCCAACAAATGGCAAGAAGCCATGAAATCCGAAATGGGATCCATGTATGATAACAAAGTATGGACTTTGGTAGACTTACCTGATAGCCGCAAGGCTGTCGAGAATAAATGGATCTTCAAAAGAAAAACAGATGCTGATGGTAATATTACTGTCTATAAAGCTCGACTTGTCGCAAAGGGTTTCCGACAAATTCCAGGTGTTGACTACGATGAGACTTTCTCACCTGTAGCGAAGCTAAAATCTGTGAGGATTTTGTTAGCAATAGTTGCATTTTTCGATTATGAGATTTGGCAGATGGATGTCAAAACGGCGTTCCTTAATGGAGACATTGAGGAAGAGTTGTATATGGTACAACCCAAAGGTTTTGTCAATTCTAAAAATGCTGACAAAGTGTGCAAACTTCAGCGTTCAATTTATGGATTGAAGCAAGCATCAAGAAGTTGGAACCGACGCTTTGATAAGGTGATCAAAGACTTCGGGTTTATACAGTGTCATGGAGAGGCCTGTATTTACAAGAAAGTGAGTGGGAGCTCTGTAGCATTCCTGATATTATATATAGATGACATATTATTGATTGGGAATGATATAGAACTATTAAGCAGTGTAAAAGGATATTTGAATAATAGTTTTTCAATAAAAGACCTTGGTGAAGCATTGTATATATTAGGCATCAAGATTTATAGAGATAGATCAAGACGTCTAATAGGGCTATCACAGAGTACATACCTGGACAAGATTCTAAAGAAGTTTAGAATGGACGAAAGTAAGAAAGGATTCTTACCTATGTTACCAGGCAAGGTCTTGAGTAAGACTCAAGGTCCGGCTACGGCAGAAGAAAGAGAAAGGATGAGTCAGATCCCCTATGCCTCAGCGGTAGGCTCTATCATGTATGTCATGCTATGTACTAGACCAGATATAGCACATGCTGTTAGTTTGACTAGCAGATATCAAAGTGATCCAGGAATGGAACACTGGACATCGGTCAAGAATATCCTGAAGTACTTGAAAAGAACTAAGGATATGTTTCTTTGTTATGGAGGTGATCAAGAGCTCATTGTAACAAGTTACACCGATGCAAGTTGGAACACTGATCCTGATGACTCTAAGTCACAGTCTGGGTACGTGTTTATATTGAATGGTGCTGCAGTAAGCTGGGCAAGCTTGAAGCAGTGCACGGTGGCGAAGTATTCAACAGAATCGGAGTACATAGCGGCTTCAGAGGCTTCATCAGAAGCGGTATGGATGAAGAGGTTCATTGTAGAGCTCAGTGTGGTTCCTAGTGCATTGGACCCACTAGTCATCTACTGTGACAACATGGGTGCCATCGCCAATACACAAGAACCAAGGTCATACAAGAGGCTGAAGCATATCAAGCTGCGTTATCATTCGATTCACGAGTACATCGAAGATGGAGAAGTAAAGATTTGCAAAGTACACACTGATCTGAATGTAGCAGATCCGTTGACTAAATCTCTCCCTAGGGCAAAGCATGACCAACACCAGAATGCCATGGGTGTTAGGTACCTTACAATGTAATCTAGATTATTGACTCTAGTGCAAGTGGGAGACTGTTGGAGATATGCCCAAGAGGCAATAATAAAAGTGGTTATTATATATCTTTGTGTTTCTGATAAATATTTATATACCATGCTATAATTGTATTAACCGAAACATTGATACATGTGTGTTATGTAAACAACAATGAGTCCCTATTAAGCCTCGTAACTAGCTTGTTGATTAATAGATGATTAGTTTCATAATCATGAACATTGGATGTTATTAATAACAAGGTTATATCATTATATGAATGATGTAATGGACACACCCAATTAAGCGTAGCATAAGATCACGTCATTAAGTTATTTGCTATAAGCTTTCGATACATAGTTACCTAGTCCTTTCGACCATGAGATCATGTAAATCACTTATACCAGAAAGGTACTTTGATTACATCAAACGCCACTTCGTAAATGGGTGGTTATAAAGGTGGGATTAAGTATCCGGAAAGTATGAGTTGAGGCATATGGATCAACAGTGGGATTTGTCCATCCCGATGACGGATAGATATACTCTGGGCCCTCTCGGTGGAATGTCATCTAAATAGCTTGCAAGCATATGAATAGTTCATAAGAGACCACATACCACGGTACAAGTAAAGAGTACTTGTCAGGAGACGAGGTTGAACAAGGTATAGAGAGATACCGATGATCAAACCTCGGATAAGTAAAATATTGCGTGACAAAGGGAATCAGTATCGTATGTGAATGGTTCATTCGATCACTAAGTCATCGTTGAATATGTGGGAGCCATTATGGATCTCCAGATCCCGCTATTGGTTATTGGTCGGAGAGAAGTCTCAACCATGTCCACATAGTTCGCGAACCGTAGGATGACACACTTAAGGTTTGATGTCGTATTAGTAGAACTTGAATATGGAATGGAATTCGAAGTTTTTGTTCGAAGTCTCGGATGGGATCCCAGACATCACGAGGAGTTCCGGAATGGTCCGGAGAATAAGATTCATATATAGGAAGTCATTTTATAAGTTTGAAAATGATCCGGTGCATTTATGGAAGGTTCTAGAAGGTTCTAGAAAAGTCCGGAAGAAATCACTTTGGAAGACGGAGTCCCGAAGGGACTCCACCACCCATGGCCGGCCAACCCTACAGGGGTGGAGTCCCAAGTGGACTCCACCAAGGGGGCCGGCCACCCCCCCTCATGGAAGGGTGGGAGTCCCACTTGAGGTGGGAATCCCACCTTGGGTAGGTTTCCCTACACATGGAAGGTTTTGGGTTGGGGTCTTATTCGAAGACTTGTAGTCCAACACTTGGGGGTTCCACCTATATAATGAGGGGCAAAGGGGAGGGGGCCGGCCACCACAAGACCACCACCTTGGCCGCACCCCTTGGAGGCCGGCCAGCCCCTCTCCCCAAACCCTAGCCGCCCCACTCCTCCACCTCTCCCGCAACGCTTAGCGAAGCTCCGCCGGAGATCTCCATCGCCACCGCCACCACGCCGTCGTGCTGCCGGATTCAAGGAGGAGCTACTACTTCCGCTGCCCGCTGGAACGGGGAGAAGGATGTCGTCTTCATCAACACCGAATGTGTGACCGAGTACGGAGGTGCTGCCCGATTGTGGCACCGTCAAGATCTTCTACGCGCTTTTGAAAGCGACAAGTGATCGTCTACCGCAGCAACAAGAGCCTCATCTTGTAGGCTTTGGAAATCTTCAAGGGTGAGTCTCGTTCATCCCCTCGTTGCTCCCGTCTTCTAGATTGCATCTTGGGTTGAATTGCGTTCTCGCGGTAGGAAATTTTTTGTTTTCTATGCAACGAATCCCTACACTACCACCGATTCACAACATACATATCCAATCTGCAGCTACACGCATATCACATATGCGAGATCCAGGGCCTAACACCAGAAGCTAGAGCTCTGATACCACTGTTGGGCCACGCACCAGAAAACAATTTTTTTCTCTATGCGGTACACCCAGGAACTAGCTCAAGAAGAAGGTCACGAGGATTACCACTAGATACGCAGGTGCGAAACTTGATGAAGCGCATCGGGCAGTGCAGTCCTCGATCTGTTCCGAGCCGATCCCACGAACAACTCCCAGATCCGCGAACTCCTTCGCCTTGAAGCATCACACGTGCAACGCCTCTGCCGGTATCTACACGTACGAGGAGGAGCACCGACGGTGAACTGCTAGATCTAGTACGTCGGCTGGACTGGGTGGGGCTAGGGTTTCCAACTCATGGAATGCTCTAACCTTGCCCTTTGGGCAACATCCGCCCCACTTTATATAGGGAGTGAGTCATGAGCTTCACAACCCCTTGCATCCCACTCACTTGGGCCCTACTCCGGTCACTGTGAGTCCAACTCACTGACTCACTCCTGGTCCGGTTTGAGTCCAACTCGAACCGACTCCATTTCAGTCGGATCACATCCAACTGGCTCCTTGCTCTTAAGTGTGTGACCTTGTAGGTTCACGACCACTTGGACACGACTAGAGTTACCCCTCCAAGTATCCTGTCATGGCTCCGAGTCTCACTCGCTTCCATGAACACTTGGTCTCAAGTCGATAACTGGTAGTGGCTCCTAGCAGAACTTGCCAGCTCCCAAGTGACGTAAAGTCATGGCGACTAACCTTTCAATGTGACTTATGTGTTAGTCCTTTTTGTCTCACGATATACCTTGTCAAGCTATAGGCGAGTTGTCATCATCCCTTTGATATATCAACTCTCTTCTCAATCTGTGATATGTAGTTCACCCGAATAACCCTTAGTCGATCGCCTCGGTTAACACTTAACCAAGTCGCGCATGGCCATGCTTCCTGAATCATATCACTCGAGAGGGCCCATAGAATATCTCTCCAAGTGGAGGGGCAAAATCCCATCTTGGTTCTTCATGTCACGCAGCTTGTTTCTCAGTCGACCCCAACTCTGCCTTTATAACTTCCTTATTGCATAACAACGTTTGACAAAACTAAGTCGGCCGGTCCACAACTCAGATCATGCAATAACCTTAGGTCTAAGGATTACATTGGTAGGGACATGCAAATGACGACTTTGCTCGTTGCGTCTCACTGTGGGTCAGTCCGACTCACTAAACACTTCAACCGAGTCCCTGTAAGTCGGATTAGCATCACCATGCCCATGACAAGTGGAACGGAGTCATCAACTGACTTGCACATTAGTCTAAGTTGTGTGTCCAACACAACCTCGATGACTAAGGACAAATTAGTATGAACAACATAAGCATATAGTTTCACAACTGAATCGCGTATTCGATGATATATGGATGAGTTCATATAAGAACAACTTTACTTTATGAATACATTAGGAAATACATCATCCATGATTTCCTCTAGGGCATATTTCCAAGATGAAGAAATAATACTGTCATTTTTCTTGAAGTGCACATAAATTATCCAGGAAGTACACAACTTAAGTTTCTGAAAGTATGTAGGCCTCAGGAAGTGGTACAACCAAAACATCAAGCGAGAAATTCACACATTAACGCCTAGAAGTACATATGGTTAATACATTAAGGGCACAACTTATATTCCAAGAAGAACACGGACTCCGCGAAGTATAGAAAAATCTAATAAAATCATGAGTCAAAGAAGTACACGCTGTGATGTAGAGAAGTTCAAAGGTTCATTTTTTAAAGTGTAAAGTCCCCGTGAAGTGCACGAAAATAAGAACATGGAAGTACACACCTATGAGACCGGAAAGTACAAATGTTAACAACAGAAAGAATATATATTCAGTTTCCAGAAGTGCACAGTCCATGTGAAGTGTGAGAAAAATAATAAAATCACTACATAAGTTCAAATTTTAGCAACCAAAAGTACAAATGTTCAGTTTCTGGATGTGCATGTAGGCGCGGCTCAGAAGAACTTGAATTCAGTTATGGTCAGGGAGATCAGTTGCAGCCATTTGCATTTCTGGATTCTCCTCTCATCTTGTCGGCTCCTCTCATTCTCTCGGCGTACTTGTTGATGTCAAACGTAGCACTGGTGCTTCTTCCACCAAACGAAGAAGCCTCCAGTGTATCCTTGTCAAAGAGCTCTTCCATTTTCATACTGCCCGGTTTGCTAGCGTACAAAAACTTCACTTTATCTCTCATGTTTGCGTCGAGGAGGCTCTTAGTTATCTGCAAAGCAAATAAACGGCAGAGTTGATGGATCAGATTGAGATCTAAGTGATAAAAGCAGCAAATTCCTGGCGCTCGCGAACTTTGGATATGTGCAGTACAAACAAACATGGCTATGTAGGAAAGAACACGGCGTGGAATCTTAATATACCTTCCAAAAAGATTCAAAAATCCTTGGAGGGTCGAAAATAATCGCGACGGCTATCAACCCTGGGTAATAGGTTTGGATAATGTGCAGGCATTCACGGGTCGTGGAGAATGGCGTACTCGCTATTGACCAGCCTCGGACGTCAATTATCCAAACACCATAGTCATCTTTTTCATGTGCTGAGCTCATGGCCAGATGCTCTAGGATATATACCATGTGCTTTATCTGGTCCTTCAAAGAAACTTTAGACTGTTTGTTTGTACAAGTTAGTGAACGCTAGTAAACTGGAATTAAACTCAATGTACTAGAAAATATACACTACTCGTTCACAAATGTTCGCTAATACAGTGATCATTTCAGAGCATAATTACCTTGATTGACATGTTTAATATGAGGACACTTCTTCCATTCTTGTCAACGCAGTTGGCTATATGTATTCTCTTGGCCTCGTCCTCCTTTTCTGCAATGTCTTCCTGCCATTTTGGTCCAAACAGAGAAGCGTTCTTTACACAGTCCATGAAGCAGAGTAATAGGACACAGATGGCACATGTACTAGTAGATATCTAGCGAAGAGTAACCCATAATAAGGGGGAAATCATCTTTGGCTCATAGGTGTAGATGCACCCATTGTCTAAAAAGTATATTTTAAAATGTCTAAAAATTCTAAAATAAAATTCTGGGTGTACATCTTAACATTCTATTGTTTACACACTAAGTTTCATAATGAAATGACATTTTTTATGGGATGTGTAAAAAGGAAAATTTTCGTTGATTCAAAATAGCTTTTTACGTGAAATGCTTTTATCTTTTTTACGTAGGTCACAAAAAATGTCTTTTTTTCCACAAACTTTTGTGAGTGAACATAGAATGTCCAAATGTACATCGGGGATTTTTCTTCATAATTTTTTAATATTTTGGAATAAACTTAAAATGCAATTTTCTTAATAGGTGCATTTAGACCTATGAGCCAAAACACCATGTCCTAAGTAAGGCCGCTAGTTTAGAGCATGTCTAACAGGCCCCTTATAACCCGCCCACCCCGTAAAATTCCGGCGGGATACGGGGCATGCGCGGTTTGGGCCGTCTAGCAGGCCCCGTATTCGGGCCGGCCCGTTTCGGCGGAATACGGGGCCCAGGAAATCCGCCCCGCCGCCCCCTACTTACCCCTCACTCGCAACCCTAGCTCCGCCGTGCGCCGCCGCCTCCGTAGTTAGCTCCGGCGAGAAATCCCGCCCACCCCAGCTCCGCATTTCGACCGCCGTTCGGCATGTACGCACGCGGCCGCAGTACCGCCTCGCCGGCAAGCGGATCGAAGCGATCCCGCTCGCCGAACACCGTGGAGGAGGCGTGGCGGCGCCAATGCAAGCGCTCCGACGCGGGGAGTCGCCGTGCGGCGTGCCGGTACGCCGGCGCGCTTTACGTGCCGGATTCGCTCCGGGAGTACGCCGCGGGTGGGCGGTGGTACCGAGAAGACCCGCCGCTCAAGCCGATGAGCGGCGTCGCCTTCGACAAGTGGTGCGCCGAGTGGGAGCGTGAGCGCGCGGCGAAGGCGGCATGGGCGGCGCGCATCAGCATCACCAGCGGCGGAGGAAGCGGAGGCGATCCGCGTGCCGGCGAGGAGGAAGCGGAGGAGGATGCGGCATTCCGGAATGCGCTGGCCGCATACGAGGCGGAGGCCGCCGAGAAGGCTCGGGCGGAGACAAAGGAGGAGGAGGCGGCCATCGCCGCCGTGGCGGAATTCGAGGCGCAGGAGGCTGCCGCCATGGGGCCATTCGTGCCATTCATCATCCTCGACGACTAGATAGGATCGCAGTGTAGAATCCCCTATGTATGCATGATCCAGCGTATGATCAATGAAGATGAACTATGGTTTTAATTTTCCCGGGGTTTAATTTTTAAAAATACAGGGTGAAATACGGGGTCTGCTAGACGGAATGGTTCAGCTAGACGCACTTTTCTGATACGGGGCGAAAAACTCGCGTTATACGGGGCAGAGAAATAAGGGCCTGTTAGACTTGCTCTTACAACTAAGTCTTACTGACCCAGAAAATTGCTTCCGGCCTGTACTCGCGCCTCCACTTGACAGTTTCCTTGAGACCCTTGGCCGCTTGTTCCGTGCTCCAGTTCTTCGCTAGGAGGAAGCGATAGATGGTTGTGTCTGATAGGAAGCTCGGCATCTCCTCCGTCAGTGCTCCGAGGAGACCACGCACCTCATTTACCTGCAGATAAGTGCAAATCAAAGGCTGTCTGCACAAGTCTCTGATTTTTAATTTTGCACACCATGATGTCAGTGGCGGACCTAGAATTTTAATAAAGGGTATGCCATACCAAAATTTTGGCATGCCTATTGGAAACTATTTTGTCTTACAATATAGTGAAGAAATACTTAATGAATATGAAACAAGGTAAAATTATTAAATAAAAATGAATTTACATTTCATCAAAAAGGTAAATTTTTGGACATACAACGTTGACAGGGCTTTGTAAAATTGACTAAATTTTCGCCGTTGTATGCGACCCTAAATTTCCAAATATTTCGACCGCTTGGTAGTCTTCAGATTATACTAAAATAAACAGAGAACTATATAAACAAGATGTTACAGAAATCTACAATGAAATATTTCAAAACTAATCGACTACAAAAGAGTACAATACAGATTACAGAGACATGTACATCTAGCTACTATGTATAATACAATCTAACATGCAGTAGTTGAACTTCGGTTATCGGCAACTTGATTCAAAGGATTATACGCTTGCATGGCTGGAGCGCGGGGTATGACACTGCATACCGAGCATACCCTCTAGATCCACCACTGCATGATGGCACTTTAAATTTTGCTATCAATTATGTAAAGACGTGCAGCGATATCGCGATCATGTATGTCTAAGGTAGGCATAATAGCATCAATTCCGATTTACGATCCTGACTGATTATAAAATAGATTTTTTGATAATTTTGTGCATACTGCCACAAAATCATGTTCCAAGTCAAAATGTGTAGTGTATGCACATAGATGCATGCTTAGCTGAAACTTCACAATGATTTGTGCATCAAAAGATGCATATACCGGGACATCCTTGTAAGAAAAGGAAGGAACTTCAAAGTTATTCTTGGTGTCCTTGGATCGAATCACACAGCACTCCAACATCCACACAGATCGACATGAATTTGTACTGTCCAACAGCTGAAACTACTACGCTGTGTTGGGTGGTTGGTTTTATTATTCCTAAAGCGGGATGAAAGCCTACACCATATGGTTTTTGGAAATAGACATTTTCACGTCAGGAATGGAAAATTTTAATTAAACAATCAATGGGAACACTGATGCAACCATTACCTTTTCCTGCTGCTCTTCTGAAGATAGCGACTTCGGCTGTGTTGCATCGCTGCTGGTCTTCTTTAGCAGGAAACTCATTGCTTCGGAATGCAGGCTGGTTGCAGACGACCACAGGTAAACTGCAAGTCTGCAACTAGGTTTGCCACAGAGTGTTGGGTATACTGGGCAGCGACCCTCACCTCGTTATATACATCGTTGGGCGAGATCGAAGATGACAAGGGTAGGTAGTGAGAGTGCGGTGCATGATGGACAGACACAGCCGACGCACGTATCCTTGTGCGTTTGGCTGGTGGGCCTGCTATTAGTTAACAGGCTCTCACACTGGAGATTTCTCTTGATTGACAAGGATTGTTAGCAGGAAGAGGCAATCTCCTATCAAGGTCAAAACGTTATAGTATTATACTCCTACTCGCCTACCTCGTTTCAAAATAAATAAGTAATACACAATAAGTACTACACAACCAGGCTGTGTATTCCCTTGAATCGACACCATAATTAGGTGTATTTATGGATTTGCACAATCAGGATGGAATCAGATTTTGATTTCCAATATCTTTTTAACCTGAAGCCTAGATGCATCTCAGCCATGTTAACCTGAAGCTAATCAATGAATACTGAAGGTTAAAATTCAGTCATGTAATTTGAATGTAGTAAACATGTGTTTTTTCTTCCGATATGGTTACCAGTTCAGGTATGGCACACTAAATATTCATTCTCATGATATAAACCATATAAGATATTTTTAGTTATGAGTTCAGATTTTTCCACAGTTCACTGTAAATAAAATGAACCTATTTTATAATGATTTTTTACTTATATAAAATAAATTCATACATTCCTATTATCTTATTAGTATGTTCACCAATTTTGTAACAATGCCAAATCTCCATGTTCGTTCTACTCATATCGTCATGTCAGTTTAAACGTAAAGTACTCCTAATGTGCATTTTTTCTATATTGTTTAATAATGACTGCACCTATGCAAATAAGATCCCTTTCAATATTCTTAGGTTTAAAAGAAAATATAGGAAAGTACCCCCTCTGTTTTTGTTTACTTCGCGCTCCAAGTTTAGTTAAAGTCAGGATATAGAAAAATATTAACATTCGTAATATCATATACATATAATATACACTTTATGGTGATTTCAGTCACATAGGATTTACATTGTACATGTTGTTAAATTTTTCTAAATATTTAATCGAACTCGACAAAGTTTAACTTTAACTAAACCTATGAACGGAAGGAGTAGCTTCACACAGTGTATTATGGATTATGCCTATCACACAACTCTTAAGGATATAATACATCTATCAGGCAATGAAATAATTGGACACTTCGGTTGGCAGGTACTACTCTAACTAGATGATACCCCGCGCGTTGCGGCGGGATTGGTGGTAGAAAAGGATGAATATGATATACCTTGGTCATCGTTAGCAAAATATACAATATTTCATGAGATTCATCAATGAAAAACCTGAAAGAAATATAAGGCGTGTGCACTAAAAGTAGGAATTGGAACAAATCAACAGCTATGGCGGGAGTGCAAATTGGATCATTGCCGATGCAAGGGATTTATGACTTATGAGAGGAGTGAGAAAAAGTACTACACTGATGTTGAAGTGTTTCGAATAAAATATCAGTGCCATATCGTATATAAATGTTTGAGCCAAGTCCTTTGGCCTTGCTAAAAAAATAGGAAATATAATGTCAATATATATTTGTAGACTAACCCAACTGCAGAACAAATTATACATGAAACAATATAAATATGTACTCCATCAATATTGGAGGCATTGGCGCAGTGCAAATGTGTGCCATAGAAATATAGAAATACAGCTGCATGTAATCTTTTCATACATGCGATCGAGCATTTCAACATTGAAGTTGATTTACTGCATCAAATGACGACCCCATAATATTTATCCAGTGCATACTTTTCTTCATCAGATATATATGGACATATCAACTGAGCTTGCATTAACAACCTTGTTTTTAAAATCCAATATATGCGAGTCTGTAAAATCTCATCAATAGTGGAGTTAGATATTCAATTTAGAGACCTGATATGATGCCAAAAATTGCACAACATTAAGTGGTGCTGCCAACATTTATCTATGAACCATGCCAACCCGTAAAAAAGAATACAAAATGAGTCTCTGCCGTACTTTTACCACCACTATCAAACTCTACGACCATAAGTTTCCATGATTAAATAAATTAGTGATACAAATTGACTAAATATTAAATAAATTTTGAAATTCCAGTATAATAATACGTACGATTGTATTGCCAGTAACACGGTATAAATACTTAGATTGCCAAAAAACAGGCTAGACAGTCCCAAAGACAACCATTTGCCACTACTAGATTTAGATGTGCGCCTTGGCGCACGACCCCGTGAAGTTCATGTCAATATACGTTCTATGTAACCGTGATAAAAATTGCATGATTCCATGAAGCTCACGTCAATGTATATTAGGTATAACGACAATCAAAACTAACTGGCTACATGGTAATACACTTCCTATGTTTCACAAAACTATATTGATAGGATGGAATTAGGATAAATCACACAGAACTGCAAACAAAATAGCAAACAGTATACCAAATAGGTCGGCAATCTCATAAACACATACACAGGTGGAACCATTGCATAGTTCGGGAGTTGCAAACAGATGCAAAATGCTAAGGAGATCAGTGGCCTCATCTCAGTGCCAGCGTGCCACAAACATATAGTAAAAGGCATAAGATCTATACCTTATGCTTTCTTAGTATGATGTTCTGGCCCCGTCTTTTGCACTGTCTTTTGCACTGACAAACATTATGTCAAAACTTTCTATTAAGCTTACAGACTAATGGAGGCAGGAACCAATACGAAATCATTATTTGAGAAGAACTTATATAGAACCAACTATTCATCTTACACAGAAGTGGATTTTGTTACATAAAAGTGGCATCCCCAATAACCTAATAACCCTCTGACCATACAGAATATAAGACATCGAATTCACCGCCTACTAATAACCCTCTGAGCCATCTTATTCACCGCCTACTAATCAGAAGTTGTTCTGATGCTCTTTGATGTCTTATATTCAAGCAGACATCGAATTAACGCAAACAGAGGAGAGAACGACTTGCATGACATCCACAATAAATAACCTACAGTTGAAACGTCCATATGGATAGTTTTGGTAAAAATATGTTGAAGGAGATAACCTTCATCTTGCTGCTGTGTAGACCTCCGCTTCTCCCCTTACTAAGCTGCAGAGGAAGACCTTCAGATAAATCCACACCTTCAGAATTGTTTAGTTCGTATAACTTAATAACTCAATAAGACCTGATGGCCAAAGCAAATTCCAAGGTTGGATCTGGTGATTAGAAAAACATATATACAATAGGTTCAGCTTATATAACTTGGCTTTGTGCATCCATGTGAACTGATTAACTGGATAATTTGGGAATGGGACAAATAGAAATAATACGATCAGTGCTTCAAGATAAATCAATGGGCATGTGCTTACAAAAAATAGGAATTTCCATATTGCAATGTCGAGCACATCGTATCAACAAACTCGTTTCCCTCATCTTGTGCGACAATTTTATTACCGATCAGGTATGGCTAGAGCATGTGTGCCTCTCGTGTGGTTTGTGTGCTACTAAAAATTATGCCATGTCAAAGATTACTCAAATACAATACTACTGGAAATCCAACTTTTCCACACAACATTCCACAAAGAGAAAATATATTAGGTTGCGTCAATATTTATTTTGTATATCAACAATAAAATTTAACTCCTAATATCTCAAACTGAATGGTCAATTAAATTTAGAAAAGCAACAAAAATCTTCTAGAAGGGAAAATGCATGTCCTTCCAGTGAACCACGGAAAGATACAGCAATTAACCGAGTGCGATGAAAAATGTGCTCAGGTGGTGAGACCTCAACTATATGGGACTTTCATGGTGAAATAGCGTGTCTATTATAGGTGTCATTTTGTGACAAATAATCAAGCTTAATTACAAATGAGTGGTAAAAATGAATTGTAATGAAGCAATGGACATTATTTTACTAACATGATTTGATCACAACTAATAACAAAATAAATATGTATCATAACTAATAAGTATTAAAGGAGAAAAGACAAAGCCTATAGCTCCCAGACCAAATAGAGCAATGACCACCCTTGATAAATTATAGTCCCATTTCTTTACTAATTTTCAGCAATGGCTGAACTCCACCTCACCGCTCAGCTAGTGGACTTAACATAGAGCAATCCCACTTCATCGACAGCCCCTCATCAGAAGAAGGTAATAGGCAGATAATTTGATACTGAAAAGATTTAGTACAAAAATATATCAGGTTGATTATTTACCATTAGGAACTATACAAATCATAAACCACCTAAATATTTATGGTAATTTTATTTCAGGCTGAACATGCCATCTAAGAAGCTTGTGAAAGATGAGATCAAACAGAGAGGTTCAACGTCCAATAAGAACCTTTAACATTAGTATATTTTTAGGATTGATCTGGTACACAGTATACAAACACATCAATGGAGGTTACCATAAAATACATACCTTGCACACATTGGACATGATATATAAGAACAACAATGATGGTCTTTGTAGAAAAAAATTTATTGGCAGCTATTGCATATAATAGTGAAAATTATTTAAAACACCTGGACAAAATAAAGGTTTTCATATCATGTGCAAATGGGCTATTTTGTATGAACTGTCATAAATCAGAATTGCTGCAAGCAGAAGCTGTAATTTTATGCTACCACTGCATTTATGGGAGTTTCACATCTATATTTGTACAGCTTGTGCATTGGATTTTCTAGTTGGCATAAATAAAAGTTCAGAATCTTACTTCATGTGTTCATGATTCAACTTATGTCACTGTACAAATGCACTAGCCAAGTTTTTCTTCCTGTACAGTCATCTACCTATGAGCATATAATCTAGCATTTATTTTCTTTTAAAAATCCTTCCCGGATAAGTACATGGTGGCCCAAAATCTGAGAAACTCGTGATTTTTCTCTTAACTATATATTTGAGATGCAAGACATCCATGACACCCAACAACGTCAACTGAGTCTTCCCTGTTTCTGATAACACTGAACTGAAGATTGTTTGTATGTTGTATGGGCATAAACAAATTTAAAAAGCTGAGAAAATACTGACGCGATCCTTGGATACCCAATGAAAATAGACATGGGCAGATAATTTCCTTCCCATTGAAAGTCTTCTCTTTTCTCTCACAAACATTAGACATCACACAAACAACCATGTTAACACTTCTATTCAGAGAACATTTACCTAGTTTGCTTCAGGGTTTCGAACTCCAGTTCTTGTGATGATGGTCTGAGCTATGATGTGCTCCTGTGATGGTCGCCCTCTTGCATGCCTCCTTTGGTGTTCCCTCCAACTCGCTTTGCGCTGCCTCCCACTGCCAATGGATGGCCATGGAATAATCCTTCCCCTATGGAAATCGCACCAGTAAACGATGTGTATTACATTGTACTAAATATCTACGGAAACCGATGATACCGGATACATAGTAGAATTACCAGCTGATGAAGATGAGCAAAAGAACACATCACAGGCTGTATATCAAGTGTGCTTCGAATAAACAAAACACATAGATTGTGTTTGTAACATGGCAATCACCTGTCTAGTGCAGCATGGTTTTTAGTCTAGGATTGCTTCCTCATCATCTTCCGACGCTCTTCCCGAGTGCCCAGCAAAGGTCACCTCCCCACGACTGCAGATTTTGGAGACCCAGGCATTTCAACCTGAATATCAAATGTCAGTTTTCACAAATAAGAGTGGCTGCTGTTGTAATTTTTTGTGATGCCATATCAACTTGAAAGCACACGAGAGCCGAAAGGAATGGAAAACCTATGTGGTTTCTTACCTTTGTATGGTCCTCATTGGACGCAGCCAAAACCATAGCATGCGATTTTACACCGCACATTGCCGCTAGTTTAAGATTTGCAGAGCACACGCACTTTCGGGTTCTGCTCATTTATACAAGAAAATTGAAAAATTAGGGAGGCAAAACCACCACAACATACCATTTTGTGACTATAAATTATACCGAGAAAAAACAGACCTGCATTTCTTAAAGAGGGATGTAATTGATAAGTGCGCTAACCACTGTTCTTGGTGCCGCTTCTCCAACATCTATCTCTTGTACATAAAGTGAATCAACATATAGATGCTTCTCTCCTTTCTGATAAGCCCTACCCAAATATAAAGCTTTGAAACTGGGAGTTCATCTGTTGTCTTTGATTGCAAACCACCAGATTGTTTCTTCTTTGAACTACCCTCTAGATATAAAAATGAGACAGAAAACTGGCAATTCAATTTCTGGAAGTATGAAATTGGATCAACAAAGACTAAATAGTGTTTCAGATAGAAAACAAATGCCAGTTTTTTGCGTTTTCACGAGATTTTTTTTTAGAAAAATGCTGCACTTTGCAGTAGTGTTTTCCAGGGAAATATATGAAGAGCACAACTTGGGCCAGAAAGAGAAGCATGTTTCTATAATGCATTTGTCAGTATGCTAGGATGGATTTTAAATTTAAATCTGATTCCACCGAATAAATTGTCTCCCATAAATTTCACGCAACATCTACAGAGTAGAGTAAGGATGTCATAAGTACCAGATAATGTTGTGCCCTTGAGCTTATCAGCATATTTCTTTGCTATTTCATAAATCATTGGACTGGGCTCCAGACATCGACATGTTCACAGGAACCATGTAGATGCATTAAATAGCAATTCACACGAACTTTGCTATCTTCTTATAATTCAAGATGGTACTCAGCCTTTGAAAGACCATGCTTTTAGCATAAGATTGAATAACATTCTATATAAGGAACCCTGAATATCCTTGGGAGTGTCCTGCAGCAGCACATGCATGAAAGCATTTCTTTAGATAAGAGGTAAGACCAACATAATTTTTGGCTGAATAAATGGAATAAAATAAAACTGTAAGGCATAACAACAAAAGCGAACTGCATAATAAAGTCACTTGTCATTCACTGCAGCTCTCCTAATATGTCTCATACGTGGCAATAAGCAATACAAAAATATGAACTCACTGGGACATGAAAGAAGACATCAGGGGTCTGTACAGAAAAATATCATTGTATTTGCTTCATACTCGATTAATTTCTGCAACAGGAGCGAGATAAAGCGAAGGCCGTTAGCTTATTAATGGACTATGAAGAGAAAATAAATGTATCAATGAACTTTAAACATTTTCGGTCATTCCAACTGATCTTTAAATTTTCTCTGAACTTTATATGTGGTTCAGGCCTTAAGTAAATCAAATAGAAGCTATTAGGAAACCATCTCTCACAATAGTTGGATTAATTTCTCTATCTATGGCTCAACCTTTATGAACTCAAGCTGATATATTTAAACAACACAGAATTCAAGATTTCACTATGAGCTTTTACAAAACTCAATGAGATATAAAGATTTTCTATCAACTCACAGGAGATTTATTTGTATATAACAGAGCTACTTCTTGTGGGAAATGTAGATCAACTTCAGGATGACCACTCTCAAGAAATATATGAAGCCACTTTGAACACAATATTAGAGAAAGAAATGAAGAAGACACTAACCTGTGAGCCGAAAGCTACACCAAGCATAAATCTTCAGCAAAGCGAATAGATGCAGGTAACAAACAACGACAGTAGAGCAACAGTTTTAGACAAATCCTTCAAAACTTCGCCCAAAAACAGAGGGAGCCTTCATTTATCCAATAACATAGCCAGGCATGACACATAATGACAAATTTATGATAGACGCTACATATTATGAAGAGCACTCACATGCATGTCTGTGGCTATAGGTCTTTCCGACCATCACATGCACCACACCTGCACATCTATCAAATGACCAACAATTTCGAGATGAGTTCAACAACAACACGGACCTAATAGTCCGCTGAAGCACCTTCCCATCACAATATACATAAAACTGCATCCAAGCTTTGAACTATTATTGAATATATGTAAACAAACATTGCTGTTATGAGTCTCCACCATGTTATGGCCTGTAAGTTCTGAAAACATTGTAGCAATTTAGAGAATACAAGAAAGAGGATGGATACCTTGCGTGGACAAAACGT
Organism: Lolium perenne; assembly: GCF_019359855.2. Taxonomy (NCBI): domain Eukaryota; kingdom Viridiplantae; phylum Streptophyta; class Magnoliopsida; order Poales; family Poaceae; genus Lolium; species Lolium perenne. Next base: position 129,545,758 of record NC_067244.2, read on the forward strand.
TTCCACAATAGTCGAATGGGGGGAAATCTCTAGAAAACAGAAACTGCACATCGAAGAAAATAATTCGAATTAAAGAGAGGACATAACAATACGTTGATCGTCAGTGAAATCGATATAAGTACCCAACTTAATCGCATATAAATCTCTCTCATTATAACATCATGGTACCTTAACTTCAAAACTGCAACCAGCTAGATGCAGCCAAGGTATTACCTACATTTCTTAGCTAAGCTTTTCATCAAACACTTTGCACGCGCAAGTAAAAATAAATCTGGACAAACCAAGATGGGATGTTCTAGGGGCTTCGTCTCCACTTTAAGCTCAACCTCGAGGAAAGAGAGAGGGGGGAGAGGAGAGAAATAACCTGTAGGTCTCTGAAAAAAATGAATAGGCGGAGGAGGGCCGGCCGTTCTGCTGTTGGCCGGCGTCTTTCCAGCCAAACCGAAGCCAAGCACTGCTGAGTTACGTCTCACCCGCGAGCTGCTGCTGCGGAGGCACAATATCGGCAGCGAGGGGGAGGAGGGCGGAGGTGGAGGCTGGGTCCCCGCATCAGTCTCCGTCTTTCCTGCTAGCTTCCACACGTCGAGCTCCATCTCCTCCGGCCAAATCGCCCTGCTTCCTGTAGCCTTTCCTTGTTCGATCCATGGAGAAGATCAGCAGCTGGGGGTGAGCGGTGGAGGAGGCGGCGGCAGCCGAGCAGGATCCGCCTGGAGAGAACACGAAAGGGAGGGGATTAGACGCTCGGGGCTGGGCATCGATTGGGTGGAGATAGGGCTGGCTGCAAAACGGCGGCGGCCGACAAAGACGAGCCTTGCCGAGGTGAGGACGAACGCCTGCGGTGGTGCCTGCTCGACAATAGCTCCCGCCGCGGCTCATCCAAGAAGCCAGAGCAGGAGCCGGCTGGCGCGGGTGGGTCGTGGCCGAGCGGGTCACGCCATGCTCCACCAGCGGCGCCGCTCCCCCGCGCTGTGACGCGCTCCACTGCGTCGGCTCCACCGGGCGCCTCTCCGCGCGCTCGCGACGCGCTCCACCGGCGGCGGCTCCACCGGCAACGACGCTCCTCGGCGCTCACGACGTGCTCCACCTGCGGCGGCGTCGCTCCCGCTCTCAACCGGCGGTGCAGGGAGAGAAGGAGAGGGAAGAGAGGTGTGCGGCGGCGGGGATGCGGGCGCGAGGAGAGAGGAGGAGAACGAGCGAGGCGGCCAGGGATTGGGTAGGTTTCCTACCGGAAGCGAGGGATTGGTGGAGCGCGACATCGGGCCGAGCGGGCTTTTTAGTGACCCATGGATAAAATGCGGGTTCACGGGAGGGCCTCACGCCCTGGACGGAACGGCCGGCTGAGATCGCTCCACATCAGCTCGATCGGACGGTCCAAAATCCAAAGCGCTGTGAGAGCTCCATGAGGGTGCAGCAATCATACCATGGGATGACAACGGAAGCTGATAAGTAAAGTGAATCTTAACGATTATGCGAACCAACTGTACGTAATTGATCAAAGATCTAGGACCGAAGCACTTCTAAATCAATAAAAACAGACAATATAACAACAATTACATGAGGGCATGTTCTAGTCTCGGATGCATATAAGATTTGGATATTTAGTTTTCTACATGACAATCATTCGAGAGAACACACAAAAATATTCCATTCCACTGTAAAATGGTTTGCAGTGTAGTAATATCAATATGACCCACGTGATGTGAAGTTGTGCACCTATTCCTTTGGCTCAGCAAATCTGCTCGCAAATTCACCACGAACATGCGTTAGCCTGCATATTGTGAAAATCAAATCTACAGAGAAGCAGAAGCACCATGAGGTCATGCCAGGGCATGGTGTAGGAAGCATGGATGAGAATCTGTACATGGTTGGAATAGATGTGTAAGATGAAAAAAATCTCGCCAAAACATTCAAAAGAATCACCTGCATTCATATATCTGGATGAGGATAGAACGATAGAAAACAATGGGCAAGTAGGTACTCTTGTGCTCTTTGAAACAGTACCGAACATCTTCACCCTTCTGTAAGACTTGAGCATTGGGATTCTGCATACCACGTACACATACCCGGACCGAAAGCTGACGAAGTAGGTCAAGGTCAGAATAACCACCCTCGTTGATAGGAAGATCTGCGTATACGTTCTTTGCTAGAGCAGCTGAACTGTCGGGAGAGGGCATGCTGCCGATGAAATTGGGGTAATGAGATGGATCGAAATTTGGAAGAGGAAGCAGAGGGCGGAGTGGGAGATTTGGAGATGTGGAGTGGACGGATTAAGTAGACCACCAGGAAAATTAGAGGTCTTGAATGGTGGAATAGCAATGGTTTGTGGAGATAGTGGGGAAGAGAAAGAGATTGCGCCGTTACAGAGAATTTATGGAGAAGAAGAAAGCTATGTTGCCTTGGTCAGTAGTAACAGAAAATATTGTGAGGGAAGTAATGGGCTGCTGTATTAATGGGCTGCATGTGAACCTGATGGTGCCATGGTAGCTCGGAACAAAACTGAATTAGACTCGTGCACTGACCCATGTCAAGGAGGGAATGGCGGAGACGTGGTGGGTTACAATGTTGTATGTACGTGGGGTAAAAACGATGACGTGGCTCGCTGTGAGACCAGTAAAATGGGGCCATCTATTAAGAAAGAGAAGATTACCTATAGATTGTGCCACAGGTGACAAAAAGTGCAAATGAATTGTAGAATTGAAAATTTTGAATGAGGAGAACAGATGCTTCTTATTTGTGGCCATGAAGTAAAGTTGGCAGAGAAGGAGTAGCATATGGCGGTGTCCCACAAAAAGGTTTTAACACACCAACATGGAAAAAATCATGTATCTTTGCCCCAGTAACTCCAGTTTGTAAGGTCCATAGAACTTGGGATCTAACTTTCCAGTACGATGAGTTGGTACAAAAGCAGTTGGACGATGCAACAGTCTCAACCAAACCCAGTAACTCTCATCAAGCGCCACTTCTCTATGATTGCTGTTATAATATAATTTAGCATGCACTTGTGCCTGCAATAGACGTTCCCGGACCTCTCTTCTCAGTTCTTTGTATGATGCTGATGGTTTACAAAAAAATGATTGCCTCAGTCAAAGGGTGCAATTACCTTTTCTCTCAGTCCTGCCATATACTTATAGCTGTGGCACCAAATAAATTATTCTACTCAACTGCCAACATCAGAAGAGGCTTCATCTATAAACTCAAAGGGTCACCAATGAACCCTTTACACAAAAGGAATGCTCAAATGAACATATATTGGAACTGAACTAAGACTGCGCTACTTTCTTCGGATCAAACAATCATGAACAAACTGGAACCTGGTGTAGGTGATTGTTTGGCTCCAGGAAAACTCAAAATGTCTCATGTAAATGTATCCATAATCTGAAGTCCCATGTTCGCTCTCAGATCATTCAGAAGCATTCTTGGAAACTCCAAAAATAGCTCATTCTTCTGAAAAAGTAGAACATGATGTCAAATTTATGGTTTTGGTTATAAAAGTTGTTTTTTTTTCTCTTCAGTTTCAAACTCAGCGTAAATTTCAACTGCCCTGTTATTAAGACAGATGCGGAACATCTGGCTAAAGCGCAACACAAGAACATTGGAGAGCAAGAGCGGCACTGGCGCAACAACTGCGAGAGGAGTTAGGCTGTTGGGACTTGGCTATGTGTACGGCGGGTAGCGGTGAGCAGTGTGTCTAGTTAGTGGTGGGTGGCACGACCACATGCAAGAGACACATCCTGTATATGTTCTGCATTTCTGTTGCCAATCTTCATGAAAATGATAGGCACCTTTGGTCATGGTTTTAAAGGCGTCGCTTAGGCGACGCTTAGGCGTCCGAGCGGTCGAGGAGGACAGGGCGTCGGGCTCACCTTCGGTTTCTGACGAAGGCGTCCAGATTCCCTCGCCTAGGCGTCGAAGTCGTCGCCTTCCTCGCTTCTGGACGCTCTGCTCGCGTTGGGACGCTATCAACAGGTGAGCGGGAAAGAGAGCTGGCGGCGGGAAAAGTGAAATTGGGGCCAAATTGGAGGGAAATGCACAGTGCAGCGAGCCCACGGATGGCAGCTCCTGCACTGGTGTATCAACAGTTCTTTTAACTGTAGTCAGAAACTGAAGTCTTATGTAGAAGTAAGTTGTTGTGAACTTGTGATCATTGAGTGGGACGAGATTAATTTGCTATCTAACATTTTTGTCAAAAGTTTCGTGGAAATACAGAGTACACTATGATATGAGAGTACAGTACCTTTGAGAGAGCAATAAAACATGGATTCAGTGACTCAGTGTGTGTTGAATGATCCATGTAACTTGTAACTCCGGTGTCTGTAGTAGGATCCAGCATGTGAGGGCACACGCCTATGATAAGGTACATTTTGCACAGCTGGTGGAAACTTTGCTCAGCTGTGTTGCTAAACTTGTGAACGTTGCAGCATATTATTCCCGGGTAGACAATTCCTCTGCCAACATTGCATATGTTCGATTACTTGGTCTGCAGTTCATCTGCTCTAATCTGGATATCATGTCATGGCATGAAGCTGGATGGCCCTTTCTGATCAGGCCATCAATGATTACTTTCCACACAATTTCATCAGGATTGTAGTCCTCCCACCTAGAGTTTCCGAATATTACTTTAGCCATATTAGCTTGTCCTTCACTAATAAGCCCACAAAGCAGGTGCTGATAGCACATCAGTTGTGGTGCAAAACCATGGCCAACCATGGAGCGAAGCAACACCCATGCATATGAATACAGTTTTGATTTGCATAAGCAAATTATGACAGCAGTGTAGATGTCCTCATTCAAAGATATATTATCATCTTTCATACGAGAAACCAATGATGTCACCTCTTTCGATCTTCCATCTTCAGAGAACCTCTCCAGGATTGCAGAATAAGTATTCGTGCTAGGAACAATATTATTCTTCTTCATTATCTCAAACAATTCAAAGATGTCAGTAAGCTCTGTGGTCTTCCATACACTAGCTGCATTCAAAACCACACCCTCTGCTAGTCTCCTTTGTAAGAGATGTCTAAGCAAGATGGTATAAGTAAACTGATTTGGCACAGAAGCAACATTTTCCATGTGCTTCAAGATTGAGACTGCAGAATCTGTCTGCCCGATACTTGCATGCCCCTCCATCAAAGTGTTATAAGCAATCGTATCTACAGTGACCGCACTTTTGTTCATCTCACTCAAAACCTTTCCTGCTTCAGTTAGTCTTCCTATTGCAGTAAGCACGCATAGATGTAGTATAAGTAACTGTATCAGGATCACAACCTAGTGAAACCATTTGACCCCAGATTTTCTTGGCCAATACATAGTTTCTCTCCTTGAATAGCTTGTCAATTACAATGGTATAATTGACCGTCGTGGGCTTCACACTCTCTTTTAGCATCTTATCTATAAAGGACAGACCTTCTTTTGACCCCTTCCTCTTGCACAGGTTTTCTATGAATGGACTGTATGTATAGGTATCTGGCGTGAAACCTGCTGAGACCATCTTTTCCAGTAATGACCATGCAGCATCAACTTGATCAGCTTTGCATAACCCGTATATTAATGAATTAAATGTCACCAGATTACGTTTGATGCCTTTATCTTCAAGGCTGTCAAAAAGGGAGCAAGCTTGATCGATTCTCCCATCCTTGCAGAGAGCATCCACCAAAGCATTGTAAGTGTACTCATCAGCAGCTAAACCATCTCCTTCCATCAAGCGAAGTAGACGGAAAGCGCTGTCTATGTGGCCATCGACACACTGGGCCCGAATCAACAAGTTGTATGTCACAATATCTGGTTCTACTCCATGTGCTCTCATGCGGTTCAACAAAGCCATTGCACTGTGCACCTTCCCGTCCTTGCAGAACCCCCACACCAGCTCATTGTATGTCCACACATTGGGCTTGCACCACCACCCCAGCTTCATCTTCTCAAACACCCTCACCGCATCACTCATCCTCCCCTTGTTACAATACGCATTGACCACCGCAGTGCACGTAACAACGGATGGCACCAACATCTCCTCCAGCATTTCCTCAGCCTCCACGACCCTTTGCTCCCGGCACAACAAATCAACCACTGCTGCATAAGCGCGAGTATCTGGCCGCCACCCAAATTGTTTGGTCCTCTGCAGCATCCGGAGCCCCTCCTCCCCCCGCTCTGCTTCACACAACCCCTTCACCAAGACTGCGTGCCTATGATGAATATCTGGCTGCTCCATCTCCCCGAACAACTCCAACGCATCATCAATCCTCCCCATATCGCATAGCCCCTCAATCATGGCAGCATAAGATACCACGTCGTGTGGAAATCCTCTGAGGGGCATTTTTTGGAACAGGTCGCGAGCAGCGGTAGGCCGGTGAGCACGACAGTAGCCCAGGATCAAGGAGTTGAATGTGTAGGCGTCGGGATGGCAGCCAGAGCGGAGCATGAGGCTGAGGTAGCGGAGAGCGCGGGCGAGGTCGGCCCTGCGGCAGAGGGAGCGGATGAGGGCGTTGTAGGTGGCGCCCGTGGGGGCCGGCGGGGAGTGGAGGTGCATGTGCGCGAAGAGGCGGAGGATGAGCGGGTTGAGGGCGAAGCGGGAGAGGTGGGTGAGGAGAGAGAAGGGGCGGCTGAAGAGGGGCCGGAGCGGCGGAGGGGAGAGCGAGTGGAGGCGGAAGAGGATGGGGAGGGAAAGGGCGAGGAGGTGGCGGGAGGGCGCGGACGGCGGCGGCGGCGAGGCGGACCGGGAGTGGGACGTGGAGCATGTGGGGGAGGGACGGGGCGAGGAGAGCAGGGAGATGCGGCAGGGAGGGGTGGAGGAACCAGTTCGGGGTGGAGAGGGCGGCGGCGAGGTGCGCCAGAAGCACCGAGGGAGAGGTCGGCAGAGGTTGGGAGGAGGCCATGGGAGATGTCCGAGACGGGGGCGGCGGCGGGGAAGCCGGTGGCATGTCGGAAGTCAGCAGAGCACGACTAGGCACGGCGGCGGCGTCGCCATTGTTGTTGTTGGGATCTCATCTCTAACACCGTGTTTTCTAACGTGCCATTGGCGGGGGCCCATAGGCTAGGCGGGTCGCCGTTCGCAGTGCGATAACTGCTTTTGCGGGTATAGCGAGCTCTGACCTCACACACGTTTAACTTTTCGCACAAATTATTTTTCCCGAATTTTCAGTCTGGAAATTACTTCTTGAACGTTATGCATTTGAGTTGCAAATTACTAAGTTGCAAATTCAGTTGTAAGTGGGGTTGCAATAAAAAAAATACTCCATCCAAATCGTTAGATTTGCTTCGTGATCCATACTAATGATGAGTTGCAACATGGGTTACAACTGAAATTCAATGACGTTATTTTAATTAAAACTGAATTAGTTTTCAGTACCCTGGGAACTAGTCACATCCTTTTTTTTAAACAATTTTAGCCAATATAAGATCAGAGGAGATTAGGGTAAGGGGTGACAAAATTTTAAAGTTATTCGTAGATAGAGATTTTGAAGCTTCAACTATGTTTTTGCTCCATTCTAAAAAAAAGTAGTTTCATAAAAGAATGTTTTAACTTTTTCAGATTTCAAACATATCTATATACTAAATTGATCTAGATACATCTAAATTTTAACTAAATTAAGACATTATTTTATGGACAGAAGAAGTAGTACTATAAATTTAATCAAACGAGCCATGATTTTTAAGTTCAGACAACTTCTAAAGATCTACTCCAATACAAAATCAATATCAATACCTCAATAGATCTACCATAAAACATATTTTTATAGTGTATTTGCACAACATTGTAGATGTTGATATTTTCTTCCATATAATTGATCAAACTTAGTAGTACTCCCTTTGTTCACTAGTAATAGAAGATATTTTGGCAAACAAGATTAGTTTGTCAAACCTGTTAAATAAGTGAACAGAGGAAGATTAGTAAGTTTTGGCATTTGGCTAAATTTGTATGCTCTACGCAAAGTCACGGTTAGTATGGCGCCACAGTTCTTTCAAAATCAGATTTCACCTTTTCTCCTAGAACTTTTTGATATTCCAAGATCACTATCACGCCTTCCAGGTCACAGTGTTGCACTACGGCAGAGATCGTATGCCGCCCAAGACAAGATCCGAGACATCACGAAGCACGGGCACATGTGACATGACAGTTCTTAGCAAACCCGATCATGCTGATAGAGAATATATGTTGGACGTAAAAGGAAAAAAAAATTCATCATTCCAGAACCATGCACAGAATACATCCCAATAAATGGGCCCATAGTGCACAGAGCCGGTAGGGTTGTAGAATTATCACATATACAGTTCCCGCCATGGTTCTTGAATGCTTTGTGATTTCTCAACCCCCATCTCCATGACAGTTTCTTTGGAGAACTCCAAGTTAATGTGCCTGGCCAAGTGACCACCCACGCACTGCAGCACCTGGAAGTAGCATTAGCAGAGAGATTAGATGTGCACACAGGCAGTAGAATTTGCAAAGCAGTGTTGACGCCACAACTTGTATAGAAAATGGACCAGGGTACAAACGAACTCTTGTAACATAGTAACATGGCGTGTGCTTCAGTACAACCCCCCCCCCCCCCCCCCCCCCTCCAAAACTAGTTTGGGCACAAAAGCCCACCAAACCCATATCCAAGCTCGTATGACGCCCGTATGTGAACTCGTATATGACCGTCCGTATACCGTATGCGTCTTCCTCCCATGATCGTGATCGTGATCGTTCTCCTCCACGTTGGAACTCGACGAGCCGGGTGCCGCCGTCCCGTCGCACGATCTCCGACGCCACGATCACCTCCTCACCGCCGCACTCCTCCGCCACAGGGCTCCTCCGTCGCTTCTCCACGATCTCCTCTTCACCGGCATCTCCCCGGAGCTCGACGAGCCGCCGTCGGCGCCGCACTCCGTCACCATAGACCTCCTCCACCAGGGCATATCTTCCCGACGATCGCGGCACTCTCATCTCCACGATCTTCAGGGCCTGCTCGACGAGATGCCTCTGCTGCACTCCGTCGCCTCGAGCTCCGTCTCTCCGGCGAGGCGATCTTCTGTTGGACACAACGTGGAGGTAAGTTTGAATCTCTGCCGCCGGACATGTCCGGCGGCTCATCTTGCGTGTCCGGCGCACGGAAGACAGGCCGGCACACGAGCACCAGACAGTCCGGCCTGTGGCGGACAGGCCGGCTCCTCGCTGCCAGACTGTCCGCTATCCGTGTGCGTTTAATTAAGTGTACTAAATATGAAATAGTGATTTGCATTGCGTTATTGTTTAGAATTTTGCATTAGTTCTTTATTGCGTGCGGGTTTTGTGTAGTTTTTGGAGAAATGAGGGACTATAGCTCAACTTGGAGTGACGGGGATGACGGATATACGGGCGATGATGATTCTACTTCGGAGAATAGTTCCAAATCCAGGATCTATGAAAATGTACCTCCTTTTGGGGAGAACCTTCCATCATCGGCGTCCTCAGAAAACATGAGTGAAGTATGTTAATTATTTTTTAATGGCTACCAATGAATGGAAGCAATGAAATGACATGTTACATTCTTTGTTTTTTGCTGTGTAGGTGCTACACAGTGGTCACGAGGAGGATGAGTATTCAGACATGGAGGTTGGGTTTGATGAATATAGCGTGGAGGTAGGACTGCATCACGAGGAATCAAGCTCTGAAAATAAGAGCGAAGTAAGTATATAGTTTTAGTATGGCAAACCTTCAATGTTACTGTTGGAACGACAACTTTTATGACTTATTTTCCCTACATGTGTAGGTGATATCTGGTGCTGACAATGGGCGTGAACATCACAGTCAAGCAGACCCAGATATTGTGAGTAATGAATATAAGATGCACTCTGTGGAAGAGCACTGTAAAATATTAGACATGACATTTGATTCCGAACCGGCGGCTTTTGTCTGGTACAACAGCTATGCGAGAGAGCATGGCTTCAGCATCCGAAAGGACATTTTGAAGAGGGCAAAGCGAGGGAAACGTGGTAAGGTAGAAATACGGTTAAGGCGGTATGTCTGATCCAGGGCAGGGAAACGTCAGGAAAAGCTCTTAACGCAGGAAGGCCGCAGTCGTAGGCTAAGACCCGAGACTCGTTGCAAAAGTTTTTACGGCAATCACAGCCATAAACCAGCTAGACCGGACGAAGTACCATTTCTTCGATCGCACAGAAAGATTAAGCCGTGCCAGAGAGCTGAGATACTATCTTTGGGAGCAAGTGGGATGAGAAAGTACATGATTATGAAACACTTTCTCAGAAGACATGGCTACGGTGGTGTAGGCTTCGTAAGGCGAGATCTGTACAACCTATGTTGCAGGGAGAAGAGGAAGCTTATTGCGAAGGGTGATGCTGCCACAACACTTGGTATTATGGCCGCGAGGAAGAAGAGTGATCCTGAATTCTTTTTTGATTACCAAGTAGATGATGAAGGACGGCTGAAAAGCATGTTCTGGTGTGATTCTCAGTCACGGCAGGACTATCAGGATTTTGGCGACGTGGTGGTGTTTGATAGCACGTACAAGATGAACCGGTATGCTATGCCATTTATTCCTTTTGTAGGCCTGAACAATCATCGTAAGACTATGGTGTTTGCATGCGCTCTCATGTCAGACGAGACAGAAGATACATATGCTTGGCTGCTTCGGACATTCTTGACTGCAATGTGTCAGAAGAAGCCCAAAGGTGTTATTACTGATGGGGACGCTGATAACGCGTGAAGCACACGTCCGTTGGGAACCCCAAGAGGAAGGTGTGATGCGTACAACAACAAGTTTTCCCTCAGTAAGAAACCAAGGTTTATCGAACCAGTAGGAGTCAAGGGCCACGTGAAGGTCGTTGGTGACGGAGTGTAGTGCGGCACAACACCAGGGATTCCGGCGCCAAGGTGGAACCTGCACAACACAATCAAGATACTTTGCCCCAACGTAACAGTGAGGTTGTCAATCTCACCGGCTTGCTGTAAACAAAGGATTAAATGTATAGTGTGGAAGATGGTGTTTGTTTGCGAAGAACAGTAGAGAACAATGATTGCAGTAGATTGTATTCAGATGTAAAAGAATGGACCGGGGTCCACAGTTCACTAGTGGTGTCTCTCCCATAAGATAAATACCATGTTGGGTGAACAAATTACAGTTGGGCAATTGACAAATAGAGATGCATACATATCATGATGATTACTATGAGATTTAATCAGGGCATTACGACAAAGTACATAGACCGCTATCCAGCATGCATCTATGCCTAAAAAGTCCACCTTCGCGTTAGCATCGGCACCCCTTCTAGTATTAAGTTGCAAACAACAGACAATTGCATTAACTATGGTGCGTAATGTAATCAACACAAATATCCTTAGACAAAGCATTGATGTTTTATCCCTAGTGGCAACAGCACATCCACAACCTTAGAACTTTCTGTCCCTGTCCCAGATTCAATGGAGGCATGAACCCACTATCGAGCATAAATACTCCCTCTTGGAGTCACAAGTATCAACTTGGCCAGGGCCTCTACTAGCAACGGAGAGCATGCAAGAACATAAACAACACATATATGATAGATTGATAATCAACTTGACATAGTATTCAATATTCATCGGATCCAAACAAACACAACATGTAGCATTACAAATATATGATCTTGATCATGATAGGCAGCTCACAAGATCTAACATGATAGCACAATGAGGAGAAGACAACCATCTAGCTACTGCTATGGACCCATAGTCTAAGGATGAACTACTCACACATCAATCCGGAGGCGGGCATGGTGATGTAGAGCCCTCCGGTGATGATTCCCCTCTCCGGCAGGGTGCCGGAGTCGATCTCCTGAATCCCCCGAGATGGGAGTGGCGGCGGCGGCGTCTCTGGAAGTATTTCCGTATCGTGGCTCTCGGTAATAGGGTTTTCGCGATGGAGAGTTTAAGTAGGCGGAAGGGCAGGGTCGATGGAGGCACGAGGGCCCCACAACATAGGGCAGCGTGGGCCCCACCCTGGCCGCGCGGCCCTATGGTCTGGGCGCCTCGTCGCCCCACCTCGTATGCTCTTCGTTCTTTTGGAAGTTCCGTGGAAAAATAAGACCCTGGGCGTTGGTTTCGTCCAATTCCGAGAATATTTCCTTTGTAGGATTTCTGAAACCAAAAACAGCAGAAAACAGCAACTGGTGCTTCGGCATCTCGTTAATAGGTTAGTGCCGGAAAATGCATAATAATGATGTAAATGTAGGATAACGTAGCATAGAAAACAAAAAATTTCCTACCGCAAACACGAAATCCAAGCCAAGATGCAATCTAGAAGACGGTAGCAACAAGGGGATTGTCGAGTCTCACCCTTGAAGAGATTCCAAAGCCTACAAGATGAGGCTCTTGTTGCTGCGGTAGACGTTCACTTGCCGCTTGCAAAAGCGCGTAGAAGATCTTGATCACGGCGCCACGAACGGGCAGCACCTCCGTACTCGGTCACACGTTCGGTTGTTGATGAAGACGACGTCCACTGATACGTCTCCGACGTATCGATAATTTCTTATGTTCCATGCCACATTATTGATGATATCTACATGTTTTATGCACACTTTATGTCATATTCGTGCATTTTCTGGAACTAACCTATTAACAAGATGCCGAAGTGTCGATTCTTTGTTTCTGCTGTTTTTGGTTTCAGAAATCCTAGTAACGAAATATTCTCGGAATTGGACGAAATCAACGCCCAGGGTCCTATTTTGCCACGAAGCTTCCAGAAGACCGAAGAGGAGACGAAGTGGGGCCACGATGTGGCCACACCCTAGGGCGGCGCGGCCCCCCCCTTGGCCGCGCGGCCCTGTGGTGTGGGCCCCTCGTGCCGCCTCCTGACCTGCCCTTCCGCCTACTTAAAGCTTCCGTCGTGAAACCCCCAGTACCGAGAGCCACGATACGGAAAACCTTCCAGAGACGCCGCCGCCGCCTCCCATCTCGGGGGATTCAGGAGATCGCCTCCGGCACCCTGCCGGAGAGGGGAATCATCTCTCGGAGGACTCTACGCCGCCATGGTCGCCTCCGGAGTGATGTGTGAGTAGTCTACCCCTGGACTATGGGTCCATAGCAGTAGCTAGATGGTTGTCTTCTCCCCATTGTGCTTAATTGTCGGATCTTGTGAGCTGCCTAACATGATCAAGATCATCTATCTGTAATTCTATATGTTGCGTTTGTTGGGATCCGATGAATAGAGAATACTTGTTATGTTGATTATCAAAGTTATGTCTATGTGTTGTTTATGATCTTGCATGCTCTCCGTTACTAGTAGATGCTCTGGCCAAGTAGATGCTTGTAACTCCAAGAGGGAGTATTTATGCTCGATAGTGGGTTCATGTCTCCGTGAATCTGGGAAGTGACAGAAATCTCTAAGATTATGGATGTGCTGTTGCCACTAGGGATAAAACATTAGTGCTATGTTCGAGGATATAGTCACTGATTACATTACGCGCAATACTTAATGCAATTGTCTGTTGTTAGCAAGTTAATACTGGAGGGGGTTCGGATGATAACCTGAAGGTGGACTTTTTAGGCATAGATGCATGCTGGATAGCGGTCTATGTACTTTGTCGTAATGCCCAATTAAATCTCACAATACTCATCATAATATGTATGTGCATGGTCATGCCCTCTTTATTTGTCAATTGCCCAAGCTGTAATTTGTTCACCCAACATGCTTGTTTATCTTATGGGAGAGACACCTCTAGTGAACTGTGGACCCCGGTCCAATTCTCTATCTTGAAATACAATCTCTTGCAATACTGTTCTCTTGTTTCGCAAACAATCATCATCCACACTATACATCTAATCCTTTGTTACAGCAAGCCGGTGAGATTGACAACCTCACTGTTTCGTTGGGGCAAAGTACTTTGGTTGTGTTGTGCAGGTTCCACGTTGGCGCCGGAATCCCTGGTGTTGCGCCGCACTACATCTCGCCGCCATCAACCTTCAACGTGCTTCTTGGCTCCTACTGGTTCGATAAACCTTGGTTTCATCGAGGAAAACTTGCCGCTGTACGCATCACACCTTCCTCTTGGGGTTCCCAACGGACGCGTGCTGTACGCGTATCAAGCTCTTTTTCTGGCGCCGTTGCCGGGGAGATCAAGACACGCTGCAAGGGGAGTCTCCACTTCCCAATCTCTTTACTTTGTTTTTGTCTTGCTTAGTTTTATTTACTACTTTGTTTGCTGCACTAAATCAAAATACAAAAAAATTAGTTGCTAGTTTTACTTTATTTGCTATCTTGTTTGCTATATCAAAAACACAAAAAAATTAGTTACTTGCATTTACTTTACTTGATTCATCATGTTTCCTTTTAATTTTACCACGAAAGACATACCGGTAGGACGTGGGTCTATAGTTGGGAGAAATAATATAGAGGAATTTTTCAACCATGTTAGTACCATTGACGATTTTGAGGATAGATACTTGGTAGACCTTGCTCCTACTTATGAAATTGCTGCTGCTGCTTTAGTTCGCATGTTGGAAACTAAATTTGTTAATCTCAATCCTATAATCCAACACATGTTTCTCACACTTGGTGATATGGAAGAAGGGAAAAAGAAAGATTTTGTTTTAGAAACCCTTCTTAGAGAATTTGGTGGTATAGCAAGAGAGGCTAGAAAGGTCTTTGCTAAATATGATATGCTTGGTTCTTATACCAATTTTGTTAGTCTCCTTGAAAAGATGGATATGGATAGAATAAAGTACACTAATAATATTAATGATGGTGGGGAGATCAAAGCACCAATACCATGTAAGCTCCTAGCGATGAATGATGCACTAGAAAATAACTATGCTTGGCTTGTTCCTGAAAATTTGTTTGATGAGAGTAGCAAGCCTAAGACTAATGAAAAGGGAGATGCTAAAACTTATGTATCTAATATACTATGCCTGGTTGAGAAAACTCCACACCCCGCTGAATATGCACCACCCTTCGATAATACTTGATACACACTTTCTGCGCCTAGCTGAAAGGCGTTAAAGAAAAGCGCTTATGGGAGACAACCCATGTTTTTACTACAGTACTTTGTTTTTATTTTGTGTCTTGGAAGTTGTTTACTACTGTAGCAACCTCTCCTTATCTTAGTTTAGTGTTTTGTTTTGCCAAGTAAAGTCGTTGATAGAAAAGTTCATACTAGATTTGGATTACTGCACAGAAACAGATTTCTTTGCTGTCACGAATCTGGGCTGTTTTCTCTGTAGGTAACTCAGAAAATTATGCCAATTTACGTGAGTGATCCTAAGATATGTACGCAACTTTCATTCAATTTGAGCATTTTCATTTGAGCAAGTCTGGTGCCTCGATAAAATTCGTCAATACGAACTGTTCTGTTTTGACAGATTCTGCCTTTTATTTCGCATTGCCTCTTTTGCTATGTTGGATGAATTTATTTGATCCATTAATGTCCAGTAGCTTTATGCAATGTCCAGAAGTGTTAAGAATGATTGTGTCACCTCTGAACATGTTAATTTTTATTGTCGCTTGATACGTCTCCGACGTATCGATAATTTCTTATGTTCCATGCCACATTATTGATGTTATCTACATGTTTTATGCACACTTTATGTCATATTCGTGCATTTTCTGGAACTAACCTATTAACAAGATGCCGAAGTGCCAGTTGCTGTTTTCTGCTGTTTTTGGTTTCAGAAATCCTAGTAAGGAAATATTCTCGGAATTGGACGAAATCAAAGCCCAGGGGCCTATTTTCTCACGAAGCTTCCAGAAGTCCGAAGGAGAGACGAAGAGGGGCCACGGAGGGGCCACACCCTAGGGCGGCGCGGCCCCCCCCTTGGCCGCGCGGCCCTGTGGTGTGGGGCCCCCGTGCCGCCTCTTGACCTGCCCTTCCGCCTATAAAAAGTCTCCGTGACGAAACCCCCAGTACCGAGAGCCACGATACGGAAAACCTTCCAGAGACGCCGCCGCCGCCGATCCCATCTCGGGGGATCCAGGAGATCGCCTCCGGCACCCTGCCGGAGAGGGGAATCATCTCCCGGAGGACTCTACGCCGCCATGGTCGCCTCCGGTGTGATGTGTGAGTAGTCTACCCCTGGACTATGGGTCCATAGCAGTAGCTAGATGGTTGTCTTCTCCCCATTGTGCTATCATTGTCGGATCTTGTGAGCTGCCTAACATGATCAAGATCATCTATCTGTAATTCTATATGTTGCGTTTGTTGGGATCCGATGAATAGAGAATACTTGTTATGTTGATTATCAAAGTTATATCTATGTGTTGTTTATGATCTTGCATGCTCTCCGTTACTAGTAGATACTCTGGCCAAGTTTTTGCTATTAACTCCAAGAGGGAGTACTTATGCTCGATAGTGGGTTCATGCCTGCATTGACACCTGGGACAGTGACAGAAAGTTCTAAGGTTGTGTTGTGCTGTTGCCACTAGGGATAAAACATTAGTGCTATGTTCAAGGATGTAGTCACTAGTTACATTACGCACCATACTTAATGTAATTGTCTGTTGTTTGCAACTTAATACTGGAGGGGGTTCGGATGATAACTTTGAAGGTGGACTTTTTAGGCATAGATGCGGTTGGATGACGGTCTATGTACTTTGTCGTAATGCCCAATTAAATCTCACTATACTCATCATGATATGTATGTGCATGGTCATGCTCTCTTTATTTGTCAATTGCCCAACTGTAATTTGTTCACCCAACATGTCGTTCGTCTTATGGGAGAGACACCTCTAGTGAACTGGGGACCCCGGTCCAATTCTCTTTACTTGAAATACAATCTACTGCAATACTTGTTCTACTGTTTTCTGCAAACAATCATCTTCCACACAATACGGTTAACTCTTTGTTACAGACAAGCCGGTGAGATTGACAACCTCACTTTGTTTCGTTGGGGCAAAGTACTTTGGTTGTGTTTTGCGGGTTCCACGTTGGCGCCGGAATCATCGGTGTTGCGCCGCACTACATCTCGCCGCCATCAACCTTCAACGTGCTTCTTGACTCCTACTGGTCCGATTAAACCTTGGTTTCTTCGAGGAAACTTGCCGCTGTGCGCATCACACCTTCCTCTTGGGGTTCCCAACGGACGTGCCAACCACACGCATCAAGCAAATTTCTCGGCGCCGTTGCCGGGAGATCAAGACACGCTGCAAGGGGAGTCTCCACTTCTCAATCTCTTTACTTTGTTTTTGTCTTGCTTAGTTTTATTTACTACTTTGTTTGCTGCACTAAATCAAAATACAAAAAAATTAGTTGCTAGTTTTACTTTATTTGCTATCTTGTTCACTATATCAAAAACACAAAAAATTAGTTTACTTGCATTTACTTTATCTAGTTTGCTTTATTGTCTTGCACTCTATATTAAAATACAAAAAAAATTAGTTACTTTTGTTACCATGTCTAGCTCTGAACCTGTTACTTCTTCGCTGAAGAATTAGTCTTCACTTTTAAACAAGGGGATGAGGAGAGTTTTAAGGATGCTTGGTCTAGAATTTTTACTTCTTATCGTAAAACTGAACCTCAAATGACTCTAAGTTTGCTCCTCAGTAATTTTTATTTTGGTCTTATGGTTCGCTATAGATATGCTTTGGATACTTTAGTGGGAGGAGATTTCCTTCATTGCAATGGGGATCAAGCTTTTAATGCCATAAAGAAGTTGGTTGCATCACATGATTCAGCTAATAACTTTGATTCAGTCCTCACTAGCATTTATAGTAGATTAAATAATCTCGAGATAAGTACATCTCGCTTGAATGATAATTATTGCCACGTTCGTAATCGTCTTGAACAAGTCTTAGTGAACTCTAAACTCTCAATGTGGGATCCTGCTGTTAAAATTGTCATCGGTGATCGAACTCTCCACGCCTACTGTGATATTATGTATGAATTTTGCCTTATGCCTGAAAGTATTTATAAATATTTGAAACTTTGGGGAGTCGAGGAAGGAGGAGAAGAAATAACTCTCATTGATAACTCTACTATAATTCCTAAAGGAATAGCCGCAGGTGTGCATACAACCATTCTTGGAAGAACAATATCCATTGATTATCTTGTTGTTGAAACAGGAAAACTCACACTCGGAAGATCCCTGCTGAAACTATTGGGAGCAGTCATTGATGTTGGAGAAGGCACTCTAAAATTCACCTCTATACCGGGGGAAACTCATACATTTCCTAAACCAAAGGGAAAGAAAAACAATAAGAAAGGTAAGGGTAAAGCCCAAGGTAATGTTGACACTTCGTCTCTTGATAATACTTGATACACACTTTCTGCGCCTAGCTGAAAGGCGTTAAAGAAAAGCGCTTATGGGAGACAACCCATGTTTTCCCCTATAGTACTTTGTTTTTATTTTGTGTCTTGGAAGTTGTTTACTACTGTAGCAACCTCTCCTTATCTTAGTTTTGTGTTTTGTTGTGCCAAGTTAAGCCGTTGATAGAAAAGTAAGTACTAGATTTGGATTACTGCACAGTTCCAGATTTCTTTGCTGTCACGAATCTGAGTCCACCTCCCTGTAGGTAGCTCAGAAAATTAAGCCAATTTACGTGCATGATCCTCAGATATGTACGCAACTTTCATTAAATTTGAGCATTTTCATTTGAGCAAGTCTGGTGCCATTTTAAAATTCGTCAATACGAACTGTTCTGTTTTGACAGATTCTGCCTTTTATTTCGCATTGCCTCTTTCGCTATGTTGGATGAATTTCTTTGATCCATTAATGTCCAGTAGCATTATGCAATGTCCAGAAGTGTTAAGAATGATTGTGTCACCTCTGAATATGTCAATTTATATTGTGCACTAACCCTCTAATGAGTTGTTTCGAGTTTGGTGTGGAGGAAGTTTTCAAGGATCAAGAGAGGAGTATGATGCAACATGATCAAGGAGAGTGAAAGCTCTAAGCTTGGGGATGCACCCGGTGGTTCACCCCTGCATATATCAAGAAGACTCAAGCGTCTAAGCTTGGGGATGCCCAAGGCATCCCCTTCTTCATCGACAACATTATCAGGTTCCTCCCCTGAAACTATATTTTTATTCCATCACATCTTATGTGCTTTTTCTTGGAGCGTCGGTTTGTTTTTGTTTTTTATTTTGTTTGAATAAAATGGATCCTAGCATTCACTTTATGGGAGAGAGACACGCTCCGCTGTAGCATATGGACAAGTATGTCCTTGGTTTCTACTTATAGTATTCATGGCGAAGCTTCTCCTTCGTTAAATTGTTATATGGTTGGAATTGGAAAATGATACATGTAGTAATTGCTATAAATGTCTTGGGTAATGTGATACTTGGCAATTGTTGTGCTCATGATTAAGCTCTTGCATCATATGCTTTGCACCCATTAATGAAGAAATACATAGAGCATGCTAAAATTTGGTTTGCATATTTGGTTTCTCTAAGGTCTAGATAATTTCTAGTATTGAGTTTGAACAACAAGGAAGACGGTGTAGAGTCTTATAATGTTTTCAATATGTCTTTTATGTGAGTTTTGCTGCACCGGTTCATCCTTGTGTTTGTTTCAAATAAGCCTTGCTAGCCTAAACCTTGTATCGAGAGGGAATACTTCTCATGCATCCAAAATACTTGAGCCAACCACTATGCCATTTGTGTCCACCATACCTACCTACTACATGGTATTTTCCGCCATTCCAAAGTAAATTGCTTGAGTGCTACCTTTAAAATTTCATCATTCACTTTTGCAATATATAGCTCATGGGACAAATAGCTTAAAAACTATTGTGGTATTGAATATGTAATTATGCACTTTATCTCTTATTAAGTTGCTTGTTGTGCGATAACCATGTTCACTGGGGACGCCATCAACTTTTCATTGTTGAATTTCATGTGAGTTGCTATGCATGTCCGTCTTGTCTGAAGTAAGAGAGATCTACCACCATATGGTTAAGCATGCATATGTTAGAGAAGAACATTGGGCCGCTAACTAAAGCCATGCTCCATGGTGGAAGTTTCAGTTTTGGACAACAATCCTCAAATCTCAAATGAGAAAATTATTAATTGTTGGTATATGCTTATGCATAAAAGAGGAGTCCATTATCTGTTGTCTATGTTGTCCCGGTATGGATGTCTAAGTTGAAGAATAATCAATAGCGAGAAATCCAATGCGAGCTTTCTCCTTAGACCTTTGTACAGGCGGCATAGAGGTACCCCTTTGTGACACTTGGTAAAAACAATGCATTGTGATGATCCGGTAGTCCAAGCTAATTAGGACAAGGTGCGGGCACTATTAGTACACTATGCATGAGGCTTGCAACTTATAAGATATAATTTACATGATGCATATGCTTTATTACTACCGTTGACAAAATTGTTTCATGTTTTCAAAATCAAAGCTCTAGCACAAATATAGCAATCGATGCTTTTCCTCTATGGAGGACTATTCTTTTACTTTCAATGTTGAGTCAGTTCACCTATTTCTCTCCACCTCAAGAAGCAAACACTTGTGTGAACTGTGCATTGATTCCTACATACTTGCTTATTGCACTTATTATATTACTCTATGTTGACAATATCCATGAGATATACATGTTACAAGTTGAAAGCAACCGCTGAAACTTAATCTTCTTTGTGTTGCTTCAATGCCTTTACTTTGAATTATTGCTTTATGAGTTAACTCTTATGCAAGACTTATTGATGCTTGTCTTGAAGTGCTATTCATGAAAAGTCTTTGCTATATGATTCACTTGTTTACTCATGTCATATACATTGTTTTGATCGTTGCATTCACTACATATGCTTTACAAATAGTATGATCAAGATTATGATGGCATGTCACTCCAGAAATTATCTGTGTTATCGTTTTACCTGCTCGGGACGAGCAGAACTAAGCTTGGGGATGCTGATACGTCTCCGACGTATCGATAATTTCTTATGTTCCATGCCACATTATTGATGTTATCTACATGTTTTATGCACACTTTATGTCATATTCGTGCATTTTCTGGAACTAACCTATTAACAAGATGCCGAAGTGCCGATTCTTTGTCTGCTGTTTTTGGTTTCAGAAATCCTAGTAAGGAAATATTCTCGGAATTGGACGAAATCCAAGCCCAGGGGCCTATTTTCTCACGAAGCGTCCCGCAGTCCGAAGGAGAGACGAAGAGGGGCCACGGAGGGGCCACACCCTAGGGCGGCGCGGCCCCCCCCTTGGCCGCGCGGCCCTGTGGTGTGGGGCCCCCGTGCCGCCTCTTGACCTGCCCTTCCGCCTATAAAAAGTCTCCGTGACGAAACCCCCAATACCGAGAGCCACGATACGGAAAACCTTCCAGAGACGCCGCCGCCGCCGATCCCATCTCGGGGGATCCAGGAGATCGCCTCCGGCACCCTGCCGGAGAGGGGAATCATCTCCCGGAGGACTCTACGCCGCCATGGTCGCCTCCGGTGTGATGTGTGAGTAGTCTACCCCTGGACTATGGGTCCATAGCAGTAGCTAGATGGTTGTCTTCTCCCCATTGTGCTATCATTGTCGGATCTTGTGAGCTGCCTAACATGATCAAGATCATCTATCTGTAATTCTATATGTTGCGTTTGTTGGGATCCGATGAATAGAGAATACTTGTTATGTTGATTATCAAAGTTATATCTATGTGTTGTTTATGATCTTGCATGCTCTCCGTTACTAGTAGATACTCTGGCCAAGTTTTTGCTATTAACTCCAAGAGGGAGTACTTATGCTCGATAGTGGGTTCATGCCTGCATTGACACCGGGACGATGTGAGAAAGTTCTAAGGTTGTGTTGTGCTGTTGCCACTAGGGATAAAACATTAGTGCTATGTTCAAGGATGTAGTCACTAGTTACATTACGCACCATACTTAATGTAATTGTCTGTTGTTTGCAACTTAATACTGGAGGGGGTTCGGATGATAACCTGAAGGTGGACTTTTTAGGCATAGATGCAGTTGGATGACGGTCTATGTACTTTGTCGTAATGCCCAATTAAATCTCACTATACTCATCATGATATGTATGTGCATGGTCATGCTCTCTTTATTTGTCAATTGCCCAACTGTAATTTGTTCACCCAACATGCTGTTCGTCTTATGGGAGAGACACCTCTAGTGAACTGTGGACCCCGGTCCAATTCTCTTTACTGAAATACAATCTACTGCAATACTTGTTCTACTGTTTTCTGCAAACAATCATCTTCCACACAATACGGTTAACTCTTTGTTACAGCAAGCCGGTGAGATTGACAACCTCACTGTTTCGTTGGGGCAAAGTACTTTGGTTGTGTTTTGCAGGTTCCACGTTGGCGCCGGAATCACTGGTGTTGCGCCGCACTACATCTCGCCGCCATCAACCTTCAACGTGCTTCTTGACTCCTACTGGTCCGATTAAACCTTGGTTTCTTACTGAGGGAAACTTGCCGCTGTGCGCATCACACCTTCCTCTTGGGTTTCCCAACGGACGTGCCAACCACACGCATCAAGCAAATTTCTGGCGCCGTTGCCGGGGAGATCAAGACACGCTGCAAGGGGAGTCTCCACTTCTCAATCTCTTTACTTTGGAGCGTCGGTTTTTTGTTTTTTGTTTTGTTTGAATAAAATGGATCCTAGCATTCACTTTATGGGAGAGAGACACGCTCCGCTGTAGCATATGGACAAGTATGTCCTTAGTTTCTACTCATAGTATTCATGGCGAAGTTTCTTCTTCGTTAAATTGTTATATGGTTGGAATTGGAAAATGATACATGTAGTAAATTGCTATAATGTCTTGGATAATCTGATACTTGGCAATTGTTGTGCTCATGTTTAAGCTCTTGCATCATATACTTTGCACCCATTAATGAAGAAATACATAGAGCATGCTAAAATTTGGTTTGCATATTTGGTCTCTCTAAGGTCTAGATAATTTCTAGTATTGAGTTTGAACAACAAGGAAGACGGTGTAGAGTCTTATAATGTTTACAATATGTCTTTTATGTGAGTTTTGCTGCACCGGTTCATCCTTGTGTTTGTTTCAAATAAGCCTTGCTAGCCTAAACCTTGTATCGAGAGGGAATACCTCTCATGCATCCAAAATACTTGAGCCAACCACTATGCCATTTGTGTCCACCATACCTACCTACTACATGGTATTTTCCGCCATTCCAAAGTAAATTGCTTGAGTGCTACCTTTAAAATTCCATCATTCACCTTTGCAATATATAGCTCATGGGACAAATAGCTTAAAAACTATTGTGGTATTGAATATGTACTTATGCACTTTATCTCTTATTAAGTTGCTTGTTGTGCGATAACCATGTTCACTGGGGACGCCATCAACTACTCTTTGTTGAATTTCATGTGAGTTGCTATGCATGTTCGTCTTGTCTGAAGTAAGAGAGATCTACCACCTTATGGTTAAGCATGCATATTGTTAGAGAAGAACATTGGGCCGCTAACTAAAGCCATGATCCATGGTGGAAGTTTCAGTTTTGGACATATATCCTCAATCTCATATGAGAAAATTATTAATTGTTGTTACATGCTTATGCATAAAAGAGGAGTCCATTATCTGTTGTCTATGTTGTCCCGGTATGGATGTCTAAGTTGAGAATAATCAATAGCGAGAAATCCAATGCGAGCTTTCTCCTTAGACCTTTGTACAGGCGGCATAGAGGTACCCCTTTGTGACACTTGGTTAAAACATGTGCATTGTGATGATCCGGTAGTCCAAGCTAATTAGGACAAGGTGCGGGCACTATTAGTATACTATGCATGAGGCTTGCAACTTGTAAGATATAATTTACATGTTACATATGCTTTATTACTACCGTTGACAAAATTGTTTCATGTTTTCAAAATCAAAGCTCTAGCACAAATATAGCAATCGATGCTTTTCCTCTATGGAGGACCATTCTTTTACTTTTATTGTTGAGTCAGTTCACCTATTTCTCTCCACCTCAAGAAGCAAACACTTGTGTGAAGCTGTGCATTGATTCCTACATACTTGCATATTGCACTTATTATATTACTCTATGTTGACAATATCCATGAGATATACATGTTACAAGTTGAAAGCAACCGCTGAAACTTAATCTTCCTTTGTGTTGCTTCAATGCCTTTACTTTGAATTATTGCTTTATGAGTTAACTCTTATGCAAGACTTATTGATGCTTGTCTTGAAGTACTATTCATGAAAAGTCTTTGCTATATGATTCACTTGTTTACTCATGTCATATACATTGTTTTGATCGCTGCATTCACTACATATGCTTTACAAATAGTATGATCAAGGTTATGATGGCATGTCACTCCGAAATTATCTTTGTTATCGTTTTACCTGCTCGGGACGAGCAGAACTAAGCTTGGGGATGCTGATACGTCTCCGACGTATCGATAATTTCTTATGTTCCATGCCACATTATTGATGATATCTACATGTTTTATGCACACTTTATGTCATATTCGTGCATTTTCTGGAACTAACCTATTAACAAGATGCTGAAGTGCCGATTCTTTGTTTCTGCTGTTTTGGTTTTGAGAAATCCTAGTAACGAAATATTCTCGCAATTGGACGAAATCAACGCCCAGGGTCCTATTTTGCCACGAAGCTTCCAGAAGACCGAAGAGGAGACGAAGTGGGGCCACGAGGTGGCCACACCCTAGGGCGGCGCGGCCCCCCCTTGGCCGCGCGGCCCTGTGGTGTGGGCCCCTCGTGCCGCCTCCTGACCTGCCCTTCCGCCTACTTAAAGCCTCCGTCGCGAAACCCCCAGGACCGAGAGCCACGATACGGAAAACCTTCCAGAGACGCCGCCGCCGCCAATCCCATCTCGGGGGATTCAGGAGATCGCCTCCGGCACCCTGCCGGAGAGGGGAATCATCTCCCGGAGGACTCTACGCCGCCATGGTCGCCTCCGGAGTGATGTGTGAGTAGTCTACCCCTGGACTATGGGTCCATAGCAGTAGCTAGATGGTTGTCTTCTCCCCATTGTGCTTAATTGTCGGATCTTGTGAGCTGCCTAACATGATCAAGATCATCTATCTGTAATTCTATATGTTGCGTTTGTTGGGATCCGATGAATAGAGAATACTTGTTATGTTGATTATCAAAGTTATGTCTATGTGTTGTTTATGATCTTGCATGCTCTCCGTTACTAGTAGATGCTCTGGCCAAGTAGATGCTTGTAACTCCAAGAGGGAGTATTTATGCTCGATAGTGGGTTCATGTCTCCGTGAATCTGGGGAAGTGACAGAAATCTCTAAGATTATGGATGTGCTGTTGCCACTAGGGATAAAACATTAGTGCTATGTTCGAGGATATAGTCACTGATTACATTACGCGCAATACTTAATGCAATTGTCTGTTGTTAGCAACTTAATACTGGAGGGGGTTCGGATGATAACCTGAAGGTGGACTTTTTAGGCATAGATGCATGCTGGATAGCGGTCTATGTACTTTGTCGTAATGCCCAATTAAATCTCACAATACTCATCATAATATGTATGTGCATGGTCATGCCCTCTTTATTTGTCAATTGCCCAACTGTAATTTGTTCACCCAACATGCTGTTTATCTTATGGGAGAGACACCTCTAGTGAACTGTGGACCCCGGTCCAATTCTCTATACTGAAATACAATCTCTTGCAATCTGTTCTCTTGTTTTACGCAAACAATCATCATCCACACTATACATCTAATCCTTTGTTACAGCAAGCCGGTGAGATTGACAACCTCACTGTTTCGTTGGGGCAAAGTACTTTGGTTGTGTTGTGCAGGTTCCACGTTGGCGCCGGAATCCCTGGTGTTGCGCCGCACTACATCTCGCCGCCATCAACCTTCAACATGCTTCTTGGCTCCTACTGGTTCGATAAACCTTGGTTTCATACTGAGGGAAAACTTGCCGCTGTACGCATCACACCTTCCTCTTGGGGTTCCCAACGGACGCGTGCTGTACGCGTATCATCCACCTCCCCATTCCAGCGGGCAGCGGAAGTAGTAGCTCCTCTTGAATCTGACAGCACGACGGCGTGGTGTCGGTGGCGGTGGAGAATCCCGGCGGAGCTTCGCTAAGCGTGCGGGGAAGAAGGAGGAGTGGGGCGGCTAGGGTTTGGGGAGAGGGGGTGGCCGGCCTCTATGGGGTGCGGCCAGCTTGTGGCTTTGTGGTGGCCGGCCCCCTCCCCTTGGCCCTCATTATATAGGTGGAACACCCAAGAGTTGGTCTACAAGTCTTCGAATAAGACCCCAAACCAAAACCTTCCATATCACATGAAACCTACCCAAGCTAGGACTCCCACTAGAGGTGGGATTCCCACCTTCCCTTGGGAGGGGGTGGCCGGCCACCTTAGGTGGAGTCCACCTGGGACTCCACCCCCTAGGGTTGGCCGGCCATGGTGGTGGAGTCCCTTCGGGACTCCGCCTTCCAAAGTGACTTTCTTCCGGATTTTTCTAGAACCTTCTAGAACCTTCCATAAATGCACCGGATCATTTTCAAACACATAAAATGACATCCTATATATGAATCTTATTCTCCGGACCATTCCGGAACTCCTCGTGATGTCCGGGATCTCATCCGGGACTTCGAACAAATATTCGAACTCCATTCCATATTCAAGTTCTACCATTTCAACATCCAACTTTAAGTGTGTCACCCTACGGTTCGTGAACTATGCGGACATGGTTGAGTACTCACTCCGACCAATAACCAATAGCGGGATCTGGAGATCCATAAAGGCTCCCACATATTCAACAATGACTTTAGTGATCGAATGAACCATTCACATACGATACCAATTCCCTTTGTCACGCGATATTCTACTTGTCCGAGGTTTGATCATCGGTATCACTCTATACCTTGTTCAACCTCGTCTCCTGACAAGTACTCTTTACTCGTACCGTGGTATGTAGTCTCTTATGAACTTTATTCATATGCTTGCAAGACATTAGACGACATTCCACCGAGAGGGCCCAGAGTATATCTATCCGTCATCGGGATGGACAAATCCCACTGTTGATCCATATGCCTCAACTCATACTTTCCGGATACTTAATCCCACCTTTATAACCACCCATTTACGCAGTGGCGTTTGATGTAATCAAAGTACCTTTCCGGCATAAGTGATTTACATGATCTCATGGTCATAAGGACTAGGTAACTATGTATCGAAAGCTTATAGCAAATAACTTAATGACGTGATCTTATGCTACGCTTAATTGGGTGTGTCCATTACATCATTCATATAATGATATAACCTTGTCATTAATAACATCCAATGTTCATGATTATGAAACTAATCATCTATTAATCAACAAGCTAGTTAAGAGGCTTACTAGGGACTCATTTGTTTGTTTACATAACACACATGTATCAATGTTTCGGTTAATACAATTATAGCATGGTATATAAACATTTATCATAAACATAAAGATATATAATAACCACTTTTATTATTGCCTCTTGGGCATATCTCCAACAGTCTCCCACTTGCACTAGAGTCAATAATCTAGATTACATTGTAAGGTACCTAACACCCATGGCATTCTGGTGTTGGTCATGCTTTGCCCTAGGGAGAGCTTTAGTCAACGGATCTGCTACATTCAGATCAGTGTGTACTTTGCAAATCTTTACTTCTCCATCTTCGATGTACTCGCGAACCGAATGATAACGCGGCTTGATATGCTTCAGCCTCTTGTATGACCTTGGTTCTTGTGCATTGGCGATGGCACCCATGTTGTCACAGTAGATGACTAGTGGGTCCAATGCACTAGGAACCACACCGAGCTCTATAATGAACCTCTTCATCCATACCGCTTCTGATGAAGCCTCTGAAGCCGCTATGTACTCCGATTCTGTTGAGGATTTCGCCACCGTGCACTGCTTCGAACTTGCCCAGCTTACTGCAGCACCATTCAATATAAACACGTACCCAGACTGTTACTTAGAGTCATCAGGATCAGTGTTCCAACTTGCATCGGTGTAACTTGTTACAACGAGCTTTTGGTCACCTCCATAACAAAGAAACATATCCTTAGTTCTTTTCAAGTACTTCAGGATATTCTTGACCGCTGTCCAGTGTTCCATTCCTGGATCACTTTGATATCTGCTAGTCAAACTAACAGCATGTGCTATATCCGGTCTTGTACATAGCATGGCATACATGATAGAGCCTACTGCCGAGGCATAGGGGATCTGACTCATCCTTTCTCTTTCTTCTGCCGTAGCCGGACCTTGAGTCTTACTCAAGACCTTGCCTGGTAACATAGGTAAGAATCCTTTCTTACTTTCATCCATTCTAAACTTCTTTAGAATCTTGTCCAGATATGTACTCTGTGATAGCCCTATTAGACGTCTTGATCTATCTCTATAAATCTTGATGCCTAATATATATGATGCTTCACCATGGTCTTTCATTGAAAAACTATTATTCAAATAACCCTTTACACTGCTTAATAGTTCTATATCATTCCCAATCAATAATATGTCATCTACATATAATATCAGGAATGCTACAGAGCTCCCACTCACTTTCTTGTAAATACAGGCCTCTCCATGACACTGTATAAACCCGAAGTCTTTTATCACCTTATCAAAACGTCGGTTCCAACTTCTCGATGCTTGCTTCAGTCCATAGATTGAACGCTGAAGTTTGCATGCTTTGTCAGCATTTTTAGGATCAACAAAACCTTTGGGTTGTACCATATACAACTCTTCCTCAATGTCTCCATTAAGGAACACCGTTTTGACATCCATCTGCCAAATCTCATAATCGAAAAATGCAGCTATTGCTAACAAAATCCTCACAGATTTTAGCTTCGCTACAGGTGAGAAAGTCTCATCGTAGTCAACACCTTGAATTTGTCGGAAACCCTTTGCGACAAGTCGAGCTTTATAGACAGTAATATTACCATCAGCATCTGTTTTTCTCTTGAAGATCCATTTATTCTCGACAGCCTTTCGGCTATCAGGTAAGTCTACCAAAGTCCATACTTTGTTATCATACATGGATCCCATTTCGGATTTCATGGCTTCTTGCCATTTGTTGGAATCTGGGCTCATCATCGCTTCTTCATACGTTGCAGGGTCTTCATCATTGTTATCCACAATCATGACATTTAGACAAGGATCATACCAATCAGGAGTGGCACGTTCCCTTGTCGATCTGCGAGGTTCAGTAGTTGTCTCATTTGAAGTTTCATGATCATTATCATTAGCTTCCTCTGTTGCCGGTGTAGGCGGCACAGGAACATCTTCCGCATCGCGCTACTCGATCAACGAGCGAGAGATTCTTCAATCTCATCGAGTTCTACTTTTCTTCCAGTCACTTCTTTAGTGAGAAATTCTTTCTCAAGAAAGGTTCCGTTCTTAGCAACAAAGATCTTGCCTTCGGATCTGTGATAGAAAGTGTACCCTATAGTTTCCTTAGGGTATCCTATGAAGATGCATTTCTCCGCTTTGGGTTCTAGCTTGTCCGGTTGTAACTTTTTTACATAGGCTTCGCAACCCCAAACTTTTAGGAACGACAGCTTAGGTTTCTTATTAAACCATAATTCATACGGTGTCGTTTCAACGGATTTTGATGGTGCTCTATTTAAAGTGAATGCGGCTGTCTCTAATGCATAACTCCAAAATGATAACGGCAAATCAGTAAGAGACATCATAGAACGAACCATATCTAAGAGAGTTCGATTACGACGTTCGGACACACCGTTTCGTTGTGGTGTTCCCGGCGGTGTCAATTGTGAAAGTATTCCGCATTTCTTTAAATGCATGCCAAACTCATAACTCAGATATTCACCTCCGCGATCAGATCGTAGAAATTTAATCTTCTTGTTACGTTGATTTTCTACCTCACTTTGGAATTCCTTAAACTTCTCAAAAGTTTCGGATTTATGTTTCATGAAATAGATATACCCATATCTACTCAGATCATCTGTGAAGGTTAGAACATAACTATAACCACCGCGCGATGCTACACTCATTGGTCCGCACACATCGGTATGTATGATTTCCAATAATTCAGTAGCTCGCTCCATAATACCAGAGAATGGAGTCTTAGTCATTTTTCCCATTAGACATGCTTCGCATCTATCAAGTGACTCAAAGTCAAGTGATTCAAGTAATCCATTGGTATGGAGTTTCTTCATGCGTTTCACTCCAATATGACCAAGACGACAGTGCCACATATAAGTAGAATTATCATTCAATTTAATTCGCTTAGCATCAATGTTATGTATATGTGTATCACTACTATCGAGATCTAACAGAAATAAGCCATTCTTTTCAGGTGCTCGACCATAAAAGATATTATTCATAAAAATAGAACAACCATTATTCTCAGACTTGAATGAATAACCATCTTGCATTAAACAAGATCCAGATATAATGTTCATGCTCAACGCGGGTACAAAATAACAATTATTGAGGCTTAAAACTAATCCCGAAGGTAGATGTAGAGGAAGTGTGCCGACAGCGATCACATCGACTTTGGATCCATTTCCAACGCGCATAGTCACTTCATCCTTTAGTAGTCTTCGTTTATTCTTTAGTTCCTGTTTCGAGTTACAAATATGAGCAACCGAAACAGTATCAAATACCCAGGTACTAGTGCGAGAACCAGTAAGATAAACATCTATAACATGTATATCAGATATACCTTCTTTCTTCTTCTTGACAAGGCCGCTCTTCAGATCCGCCAAATACTTGGAGCAATTACGCTTCCAGTGTCCCTTCTCCTTGCAGTAATAGCACTCAGCATCAGGCTTAGGGCCAGTCTTAGGTTTCACAGGAGGCGTGGCAGCTTTCTTGCCACCCTTCTTGAATTTTCCCTTAGACTTGCCATGTTTCTTGAAACTGGTGGTCTTGTTGACCATCAACACTTGGTGCTCTTTCTTGATCTCAATCTCAGCAGATTTTAGCATGGAGAAGAGTTCAGGTAACTCTTTGTTCATGTTCTGCATATTGTAGTTCATCACAAAGTTCTTGTAACTAGGTGGCAGTGATTGAAGGACACGATTAATCCCCAGTCGGTTAGGAATCACTATTCCCAAATCACTGAGTTTCTTCGCATGCCCGGTCATGGCAAGCATGTGCTCACTAACGGAGCTGCCTTCTTCCATCATGCATCTGAAGAAGTGTTTCGATGCTTCATAGCATTCCACGGCCGCATGAGTTTCAAAGATAGTCTTCAACTCATTGATTAACTCATGTGGATCGTGGTGCTCAAAACGTTTTTGAAGATCGGCTTCCAGACTGCATAGGATGGCACACTGAACTTGAGAGTACCGAGTTTTCCGAGTCGCGTAAACATTCTTTACTTCATCGGTTTCAGTTTCTGCAGGAGGGTCACCTAGCGGTGCATCAAGCACATATTGCAGATTTCCGCCATTGAGGAAGATCCTCACATGACGGAACCAGTCGGTGAAGTTGCTACCGTTGCTCTTAAGCTTTTCTTTCTCTAGGAACTGGTTAAAATTGATTGAGGACGCCATATCTACAACATATTTGCAATAGTTTAGACTAATGTTTATGATAAATTGAGTTCAAATTTTAATTCAACATAATTAAAAAACTAGGTGAACTCCCACTCAAAACAATATCCCTCGAATTGTCTTAGTGATCACACGAACCAAATCCACCACACCAAGTCCGATCATCACGAGACAAGATGTAACTTCAATGGCGAACACTCAAAGTGTTCATCATATCAATCATATGATTCATGCTCTACCTTTCGGTATCACGTGTTCCAAGACCATGTCTGTGCATGCTAGGCTCGTCAAGGCCACCTTAGTATCCGCATGTGCAAAACTGTCTTGCACCCGTTGTATGCACTTGTTGAATCTATCACACCCGATCATCACGAGATGCTTCGAAACGACAAGTCTTGGCAACGGTGCTACTAAGGATGAACACTTTATTATCTTGATATTTTAGTGAGAGGGATCATCTTATAATGCTACCGTCGCAATCTAAGCAAAATAAGATGCATAAAAGGATTAACATCACATGCAGTTCATATGTGATATGATATGGCCCTTTTGTCTTTGCGCCTTTGATCTTCATCTCCAAAGCACGGACATGATCTCCATCATCAACGGGCATGATCTCCATCATCGTCGGTGAAGCACCAAGGTCAATGGCGCCATCTTCATGATTGTCCTCCATGTAGCAAATATTACAACTACTTTGAAATACTACTCAACATGAAATTTAAAGACAACCATAAGGCTCCTGCCGGTTGCCACAATACAATAATGATCATCTCATACATAGTCATCATCACATTATGGCCATATCACATCACCAAACCCTGCAAAAACAAGTTAGACGTTCTCTAATTTGGTTTGCATATTTTACGTGGTTTAGGGTTTTCGAGTAAGATCCAATCTACCTATGAACATGAACCACAACGGTGATACTAATGTTGTCAATAGAAGAGTAAATTGAATCTTCACTATAGTAGGAGAGACAGACACCCGCAAAGCCACTTATGCAATACAAGTTGCATGTCGAGCGTGGAGAAAATCTCATGAACGCGGTCATGTAAAGTTAGCCCGAGCCGCTTCATCCCACTATGCCACAAAGATGCAAAGTACTCAAACTAAAGATAACAAAAGCATCAACGCCCACAAAACCATTGTGTTCTACTCGTGCAACCATCTATGCATAGACACGGCTCTGATACCACTGTAGGATAACGTAGCATAGAAAACAAAAAAATTCCTACCACAAACACGAAATCCAAGCCAAGATGCAATCTAGAAGACGGTAGCAACGAGGGGATTGTCGAGTCTCACCCTTGAAGAGATTCCAAAGCCTACAAGATGAGGCTCTTGTTGCTGCGGTAGACGTTCACTTGCCGCTTGCAAAAGCGCGTAGAAGATCTTGATCACGGCGCCACGAACGGGCAGCACCTCCATACTCGGTCACATGTTCGGTTGTTGATGAAGACGACGTCCACCTCCCCGTTCCAGCGGGCAGCGGAAGTAGTAGCTCCTCTTGAATCCGACAGCACGACGGCGTGGTGTCGGTGGCGGTGGAGAATCCCGGCGGAGCTTCGCTAAGCGTGCGGGGAAGAAGGAGGAGTGGGGCGGCTAGGGTTTGGGGAGAGGGGGTGGCCGGCCTCTATGGGGTGCGGCCAGCTTGTGGCTTTGTGGTGGCCGGCCCCCTCCCCTTGGCCCTCATTATATAGGTGGAACACCCAAGAGTTGGT
Source organism: Lolium perenne (assembly GCF_019359855.2). Lineage (NCBI taxonomy): Eukaryota > Viridiplantae > Streptophyta > Magnoliopsida > Poales > Poaceae > Lolium > Lolium perenne. The sequence goes on from NC_067244.2 coordinate 129,578,839, forward strand.
CTACAAGTCTTCGAATAAGACCCCAAACCAAAACCTTCCATATCACATGAAACCTACCCAAGCTAGGACTCCCACTAGAGGTGGGATTCCCACCTTCCCTTGGGAGGGGGTGGCCGGCCACCTTAGGTGGAGTCCACCTGGGACTCCACCCCCTAGGGTTGGCCGGCTATGGTGGTGGAGTCCCTTCGGGACTCCGCCTTCCAAAGTGACTTTCTTCCGGATTTTTCTAGAACCTTCTAGAACCTTCCATAAATGCACCGGATCATTTTCAAACACATAAAATGACATCCTATATATGAATCTTATTCTCCGGACCATTCCGGAACTCCTCGTGATGTCCGGGATCTCATCCGGGACTTCGAACAAATATTCGAACTCCATTCCATATTCAAGTTCTACCATTTCAACATCCAACTTTAAGTGTGTCACTGATGACCCACAAGTATAGGGGGTGTATCGTAGTATCTTCGATAAGTAAGAATGTCGATCCCAACGAGGAGCAGAAGGTGTTGACAAGCAGTTTCGATGAAGGATTCACTGTAAATGCTCACAGACAAGTATTCAGGGGGGTTTGATGTAACAGTTGAATAAAGTACGAGTATGTAAAGTGCGAGAGTAATAATTGCAGCGAGTGGCCCAATCCTTTTTAGCACAAAGGACAAGCCGGTTTGTTTACTTATAATGACCAAACGTTCTCGAGGACACACGGGATTTTAGTCTAGTGCTTTCGCTACATACGGCTAAATAATCTTCATTGTTATGATAAGTGTTGTGTGGGTGAACCTATGCTAATGTACCGCCCTTCCTAGGACTAATACATACTTGTGATTATACCCCTTGCAAGCATCCGCAACTACAAGAAAGTAATTAAGAATTAAATCTAACCACAGCCTTAAACTCTGAGATCCTGCGATCCCTCCTGCATCGATATACCAACGGGGGTTTAGGTTTCTGTCACTCCGGCAACCCCGCAATTGGCAAACGAATACAAGATGCATTCCCCTAGGCCCATAAATGGTGAAGTGTCATGTAGTCGACGTTCACATGACACCACTAGAAGAATAACACCACAACTTAAATATCACACCATTGAATATTACTCAACCATAGTTCACTACTAACATTTAGACTTCACCCATGTCCTCAAGAACTAAACGAACTACTCACAAGACATCATACGGAACATGATCAGAGGTGATATGATGATGAATAACAATCTGAACATAAACTTGGTTCAATGGTTTCACTCAATAGCATCAACAACAAGTAGGAATCGATACCGGGAGAGTTTCCCCTATCAAACAATCAAGATCAAACCCAAATTGCTACGGCGGTGACGGTGTCCAGCGGTGGAGACGGCGGTGATGATGGTGGAGATGATGATGATGGTGATGGAGATGATGTCCAGCTCGATGACGGTGACGATGGCGTCGATTTCCCCCTCCCGGAGGGAATTTCCCAGTGGATTCCTGCCCGCCGGAGAGCTCTTTTCTCTCGGTGTTCTCCGCCCCGCGAGGCGGCTGTAACTCTTCGCGAGGTACCCTCTGTGGCTTAGGTCTTCGGGACGAAGGGTTTGGCGAAGAAAAGGAGGCGAAAAGGGTCGTGGGCCCCAGGACCATAGGCCGGCGCGGCTAGGGCTGGGCCGCGCCGCCCTAGGGTGTGGGCCCACCCTGGCTGCTCTGGCTCCTCCTTCGGCTTCCTTCGTCATCTTGAAATATAGGATTTTTGGTATAATTTCCTTACAGAGTTGATGTTCCGAAATATTGCGTTCTGACTGTGCTTTTTCCATCAGAATCCTTGCTCCGGTGTTCGATCCTCCAATAATGATGAAACATGCAAAATAGATGAAATAACATAAGTATTGTGTCCCAATATGAAATATATCAATGAATAACAGCAAATTATGATATAAAATAGTGATGCAAATTGGACGTATCAACTCCCCCCAAGCTTAGACTTCGCTTGTCCCCAAGCGAAACTGAGCTCGATAGACATGACCACATGTTTATGGAGTGAAGAGTCGATGAATAAAATACGGACAAGAAGCATCATATTCATTCACACAGGACATTATAGTAAACGATCTCTTATAACTCATATTGAAACAAGTATAAGGTAATCACAAGTAAAGGTGCATAAGAAATCATAATTGGTGATGGCAAACTTCGTTCTTGGTCAGAGAACAATTAACAGATTATATCTCATTGAGCAGCGCTCCCATGTTAAAGTTTATAAGGCACAACTTGCATACTCAATCATAATGGTTTTCTCATGATCATTGATAACTTGCAAAGCTATATTCATTCAGATAAAACTTGTACTAAACAAAGAAGAATAAAAGACATGATGTAGCAAATCACAATATAATGGTTTGATCACAACTACTCAAATGCTTGCTTGAGATGGAGGGAAATAGGTTTCTTGACTCAGCATAAAGTAAAAGACAGGCCATTCGCGAGAGGGAAGCGAGGATTAAATCATGTGCTAGAGCTTTTTCAATTTTTGCAATCATATAAAGAGAATAAAAGTAACATTTTGAGAGGTGTTTGTTGTTGTCAACGACTAGTAGCGGGTACTCTAACCCCCTTGCCAGACAACCTCCTAAGAGCGGTTCCCATATTATTTTCATTTTGTGTGGCACTCCTTCCAACCTTTCTTTCACAAACCATGGCTAACCGAATCCTCGGGTGCCTGCCAACAATCTCATACCATGAAGGAGTGCCTTTTTATTTTAGCTTTATTATGATGATGACACTCCCCCAACCTTTGCTTACACAAGCCATGGCTAACCGAATCCTTCGGGTGCCGTCCATCAATCACATACCATGGAGGAGTGTCTATTTAGTTTAATCAATTTGGGACTGGGAATCCCATTGCCAGCTCTTTTTGCAAAATTATTGGATAAGCGGGTGAAGCCACTAGTCCATTGGTGGAAGTTGCCCAACAAGATTGAAAGATAAAACACCACATACTTCCTCATGAGCTATGAAACATTGACACAAATAAGAGATACTAAGTTTTGAATTGTTTAAAGGTAGCACATGAAGTATTTACTTGGAATGGCAGAAAATACCATGTAGTAGGTAGGTATGGTGGACACAAATGACATAGGTTTGAGTTAAGGTTTGGATGCACGAGAAGTATTCCCTCTCAGTACAGGTCTTTGGCTAGCAAGGTTAATTAGCAAGCATAAGAGTCGAGGGAAACAAACAAATATACATCTGATAGAAACAATCATGCATCTTCCTTGTAAGTACAAACAATTTTAACTTCAGAATAATAAGCTATGAGCTAACAAGAAAGACAATGAAACATCTACATGTATTTCTCTTTTCTATTTAAACCTCAAAGTGTTGTTGCTATTGACCAATGCTAAGTTTGCCAAAACCAAATAGATTTATTCAATGCTCCCAAAGTGATACCAATACTAACAACAAGGTAAATCATATGATAGAGATTGCAAACTAGAATAAGATGTGCAATATGTAAATGATAAGACTTCTCACTAATATTCCATAACGATAACTCACACCAAGGGATACATAGATAACCAACTAAAGGAGAGATACTTCCAAACGCAACCCATCTTATATGATAACTTCCCTACTCATGATATGACACTACTTGACAATAAAAGTAAAAGGTAGTGATAATGTGATACCGCGGCACTCCCCCAAGCTTGGAACAAACCAAGGGGATGCCAATACCGATGATGAATTACTCCTTTGGCGATGATGGTGATGAATTCCTGACAAGCTTCTCAATAAGCTCCTGAAGCTCGTCAATCCTGTATATGAGATTGCGAATCATCTCTGAATTGTGCTCGACGCGGTTAAAGAGTCTGTCTGATGGCGAGTCCCAGCTCTTGGAGTTATTTCCCCACTCTTCAGCCTCAGGCTCCTTCTCTCCTGCAGTGTTAGAGCGATCTATATCCCATTGGCTAGGCAATGCTGCCTTGGGAGTCCCTTCAATTTGATTATTGAAAATTAGATTGTGGAAGGGGTGATGAGTGCCTGATGGAGATGTTTTCGGAGCTAGGTAATGACGTGGGACTGCTCCTCCAGTGCGAATTCTTGCGCTCTTGTTTGCACAAAAAGGGTTGTCCACCACCTTGATGCTTGCGATGGTAGCACGCGGGCGTGCGCGCGAGTCTTCCTCCACCTCTTCTTCATCTTCTTCCTTGACGTCCTTGTCTTCCTCTTTCCACCCGAGATCTCGATCATCTTCATCCGGAAACTCCTTGCCCTTGTTCTTGGAGACCATGGTGCTTCTAAACCAAAAACAGATCCTGGCAGAAATAGCTCGAAACAAAACACGTCGAGAAAACGATATACGGACCTCCAGGGGTCCGGGGGATTATATAGCAAAAATTTTCACGACAAACGGAAAGTACCAGATCGAACCAGAGTCGGAAAGGGGCGACGAGGCGGCCAAACCATAGGCCGGCGCGGGCCCAGGTCAGGCCGCGCCGCCCTATGGTGGCACCCCCTCGTGCGTCCTTTCCACTCCGTTTCGAACTCGTAATTTCTCATATTTTCCAAAAACAGCAAAAATATAGTTCGGAAAGTAAATTGCGTACTTTTCATTACCAGTACTGTTACCTATTCGAAGTCGAGTTCTGGCGGACTGTCAATTTGTCCTTTGATGAAAGCTTCCGGTGTTTCCACTTGAATAATATCAACATCAACATTATAGGAATCACCCGAGATATAATGCTTGAGTCTTTGTCCATTCACCACTTGCGTAGCATTGCCTTGGAGAGAGCTAATTTTGATTGCTCCTGAACGATACACCTCCTCGACAACATATGGTCCTTCCCATTTCGAGAGTAATTTCCCTGCAAAGAATCTAAGACGAGACCGATACAATAGGACTTTATCCCCAATATTAAATTCTCTTTTGATAATCCTCCTATCATGCCATTTTTTAACTTTCTCTTTAAAGAGTTTAGCATTTTCATAAGCTTCACTTCTCCATTCATCTAGAGAACTCAATTGCAGCAACCTCTTATCACCGGCAAGTTTAGGATCTTTATTTAATTCTCTAACAGCCCAATAAGCTTTGTGCTCTAGTTCTAAAGGTAAATGACAAGCTTTCCCATAAACCATTTTATAAGGTGACATTCCCATGGGATTTTTATAAGCAGTTCTATAAGCCCAAAGTGCATCCTTCAATTTACTAGCCCAATTCTTTCTAGTTTTATTAACGGTCTTTCCCAAAATAGATTTAATCTCTCTATTTGACAATTCTACTTGACCACTAGTTTGAGGATGATAAGCAGAAGCAATTCTATGATTAATACCATACTTAGCAAGAGTTTTTCTAAAACCTCCATGAATAAAATGAGAACCTCCATCAGTCATAATATATCTAGGTACTCCAAATCTAGGAAAAATAATATCTAAGAGCATTCTTAAAGAGGTCTCACCATCAGCACTTTTTGTAGGTATAGCTTCCACCCATTTAGTAACATAATCAACAGCAACAAGTATATGAGTGTTACCTTCCGAAGACGGAAAAGGTCCCATGAAGTCAAATCCCCAACAATCAAACGGTTCAATAACAAGAGTATAATTCATAGGCATTTCATTGCGTGCGGAGATATTACCAACCCTTTGGCATTCATCACAAGATAAAATAAACTTTCTCGCATCCTTGAAGAGAGTTGGCCAATAAAAACCTGATTGTAAAACCTTTTGCGCGGTTCTTTCTCCGGCGTGATGTCCTCCATAAGCACTACCATGACATTTACTCAATATTTCTTGTTGTTCATACTCAGGAACACATCTTCGCATAATACCATCCACTCCTTCTTTATATAAGTGTGGGTCATCCTGAAATAATGCCTCAAGTCATAAAAGAATTTCCTCCTTTCTGAGCTGAAAAGGTTGGAGGCAAGTACTTGGAAACAATAAAGTTAGCATAATCAGCATACCAAGGACTTGTCTCGCGAGCTCACCTTTATTACAGCCAATTGTTCATTTGGAAAACTATCATTAACAGGAACAGGATCATAAGCAATATTTTCCAATCTAGACAAATTATCAGCAACAGGATTATCAGCACCTTTCCTATCTACAATATGTAAATCAAATTCTTGCAAAAGAAGTACCCATCTAATAAGCCTCGGCTTAGCATCTTTCTTTGTCATTAGGTATCTAATTGCAGCATGATCAGTATGAATAGTAACTTTTGAATCAACAATATAAGATCTAAATTTATCACAAGCAAAGACTACAGCTAATAATTCTTTTTTAGTTGTAGCATAATTTCTTTGAGCAGCATCAAGAGTTTTACTAGCATAATGAATAACATTCAGTTTTTTATCTACTCATTTGTCCAAGAACAGCGCCTACAGCAAAATCACTAGCATCACACATAATTTCAAATGGTAAGTTCCAATCAGGAGGTTCAACTATAGGAGCAGTTGTTAAGGCTTTCTTAAGAGTTTCAAAAGCTTCCTTACAATCGTCATCAAAAACAAATGGTACATCTTTTTGAAGAAGATTAGTAAGAGGCTTTGAAATCTTGGAGAAATCTTTAATAAATCTCCTATAAAACCCAAAGATGACCAAGAACACTACGAATACCTTTAACATCCCTCGGATAGGGCATCTTCTCAATTGCCTCAACTTTAGCTCTATCAACTTCAATACCTCTCTCAGAAATTTTATGTCCCAATACAATTCCTTCATTAACCATAAAGTGGCATTTCTCCCAATTAAGAACAAGGTTAGTTTCTTCACATCTCTGCAAAACTTTATCAAGGTTTCGCAAGCAACTATCAAAAGAATTCCCATAGACGGAAAAATCATCCATGAATACCTCTACAATACTTTCACAAAAACCATGAAAAATAGCAGACATGCATCTTTGAAAAGTAGCAGGAGCATTACATAAACCAAAAGGCATGCGTCTATAAGCATAAGTTCCATAAGGACAAGTAAAGGTGGTTTTCTCTTGATCTTTAGCTTTAACAAGACAATTTGTGAAAACCCAGAATAACCATCAAGAAAGCAAAAATGAGTATTTTTAGACAATCTTTCTAGCATTTGATCAATAAATGGTAAAGGGTAATGATCTTTCTTAGTAACTTTATTAACTTTTCGAAAATCAATGCACATTCTATACCCTACAACTACTCTTTGAGGAATGAGCTCATCATTATCATTAGGCACAACAGTCATACCTCCTTTCTTGGGAACGCAATGCACAGGACTAACCCATCTACTATCAGCAATAGGATATATAATACCAGCTTCAAGAAGTCGTAATACCTCATTCCTTACCACTTCCTTCATCTTCGGAATTAGACGACGCTGAGGTTCAACAACAGGCTTTGCATCATCTTCCATATTAATAGCATGTTGGCATATAGACGGAGAAATCCCCTTCAAATCATCAAGAGTGTAGCCAATAGCGCCTCGATGCTTCTTCAATATTTCCAATAACCTTTCTTCCTCAATCTCTGAAAGCTTAGAACTAATAATAACAGGATATATTTTCTTATCATCAATATGAGCATATTTAAGATTATCGGGTAAAGTCTTTAAATCAAAAACAGGATCTTCCTTTGGTGGCGGTGTTGTACCCAAATCTTCCACCGGTAAATCATGCTTGAGAATAGGTTGGCGAAGAAAAATTTCCTCAAGCTCATCTCTTTCTTTCCTAAAAATTTCGCTCTCGCTATCCTCCAAATGTTGCTGCAAAGGATTATTAGGAACAAGAACAATAGATGCACATTGCTCCATTTTAAAATCATTACTAGGCAAATCAGCTTTATAAGGAGTTTTAGTAAATTTAGAGAAGTTAAACTCATAAGATTCACCAGCAAATTTAGTCAAAATTTTCTCTTTCTTGCAATCTATAATAGCTCCACAAGTATTTAGAAAAGGTCTACCAAAAATAATAGGACAATAATCACTAGCAGCAGAACCAAGTACCAAAAAGTCAGCAGGATATTTAATCTTACCGCATAAAACTTCCACATCTCGAACAATACCAATTGGAGAAATAGTTTCTCTATTAGCCAGCTGAATAACCACATCAATATCTTCAAGTTCACAAGAATCAATTTCGTGCATAATCTCCGTGTAAAGCTCATACGGAATAGCACTAACACTTGCACCAATATCACATAATCCATAATAACAATGATCACCAATTTTAACAGATATCATAGGAACACTAGCTTGTTTGGGTTTATTAGGATGTGAAACAATATTAGAAGCATCTTCACGAGAAAATAATATGACCATCCTCCACACTTTCGGTCACAAGATCTTTAACTATTGCAACAGCAGGTTCAACTTTTATTTGTTCTTCAGGTTCTACAGGTTTCTTTTCACTTTTATGAACCGCACTATTTATAACAGAGTACTCCTTCATTTTAGCAGGGAAAGGAGTTTTTTCAATATAAACTTCAGGAATAACATGATCAGCGGTTTCAACTACAACGCATTTATTAATAGATGAATTAATTTTATCTTTATACGGTTCATGATACTTATCAAAATTCTTCTTTGGCAATTCATAATGAGAGGCAAAAGCTTTATAAAGATTTACAACAACTTGAGAATCAAGACCATATATAGCACTCATATTACGAAATTTATCAGTATCCATAAAAGCTTCAATGCATTTATAATCATAAATTATACGATTCTCTATCCTTGTCGTTCTCCCAACCTTCGTATTTTCTTGGATCCGATCAAGAAGGTCCCTTTTAAACTCTTCTTTGTTGCGTGTAAATGATCCAGAACAAGAAGTATCCAGCAAGGTCTTGTCTTGAAAAGAAAGTCTTGCATAGAAATTATCAATAATAACATTACCAGGAAGCTCATGAATGGGGCATTTGAGCATTAAAGACTTCAATCTCCCCCAAGCTTGGGCAATACTCTCTCCATCATGAGGCCAAAAATTATATATGCGATTCCGATCCTTATGAATTTCACTTGGAGGATAGAACTTAGAATAAAACCGGGGCACAATATCATTCCATTCAAGAGAATCCCCATTATCCGATAATTTATACCAATGCGCCGCTTTACCGGGACAGCGACAAAGAGAATAGTTTCTTCCTCACTTCATCCATAGCAATACCTGCACATTTGAATAACCCGCATAATTCATGCAAAAACAGTAAATGATCACCGGGATGGACAGTTCCATCCCCTTCATAGCGGTTATCCATAACACGTTCAATAATTTTCATAGGTATTTTATACGGTATTACTTCCTCACCTGGCGCCTCATCCACTACCGTTGCAGTAGTAGTAGATTTCCCAAATAGAAATTGAAGAGAAGATCTCTCCATAATGACTTATAGCAGCAGGCAGAAATAAAATCAGCACAACAAAGAAGGTTTTCCTTACCAATTCCACTTACCAATAGCGCTTCACTCCCCGGCAACGGCGCTTAGAAAATAGTCTTGATGACCCACAAGTATAGGGGGTGTATCGTAGTATCTTCGATAAGTAAGAATGTCGATCCCAATGAGGAGCGAAGGTGTTGACAAGCAGTTTCGATGAAGGATTCACTTTGTAAATGCTCACGAGACAAGTATTCGGGGGTTTGATGTAACGATTGAATAAAGTACGAGTATGTAAAGTGCGAGAGTAATAATTGCAGCGAGTGGCCCAATCCTTTTTAGCACAAAGGACAAGCCGGTTTGTTTACTTATAATGACCAAACGTTCTCGAGGACACACGGGATTTTAGTCTAGTGCTTTCGCTACATACGGCTAAATAATCTTCATTGTTATGATAAGTGTTGTGTGGGTGAACCTATGCTAATGTACCGCCCTTCCTAGGACTAATACATACTTGTGATTATACCCCTTGCAAGCATCCGCAACTACAAGAAAGTAATTAAGAATTAAATCTAACCACAGCCTTAAACTCTGAGATCCTGCGATCCCTCCTGCATCGATATACCAACGGGGGTTTAGGTTTACTGTCACTCCGGCAACCCCGCAATTGGCAAACGAATACAAGATGCATTCCCCTAGGCCCATAAATGGTGAAGTGTCATGTAGTCGACGTTCACATGACACCACTAGAAGAATAACACCACAACTTAAATATCACACCATTGAATATTACTCAACCATAGTTCACTACTAACATTTAGACTTCACCCATGTCCTCAAGAACTAAACGAACTACTCACAAGACATCATACGGAACATGATCAGAGGTGATATGATGATGAATAACAATCTGAACATAAACTTGGTTCAATGGTTTCACTCAATAGCATCAACAACAAGTAGGAATCGATACCGGGAGAGTTTCCCCTATCAAACAATCAAGATCAAACCCAAATTGCTACGGCGGTGACGGTGTCCAGCGGTGGAGACGGCGGTGATGATGGTGGAGATGATGATGATGGTGATGGAGATGATGTCCAGCTCGATGACGGTGACGATGGCGTCGATTTCCCCCTCCCGGAGGGAATTTCCCCGGCGGATTCCTGCCCGCCGGAGAGCTCTTTTCTCTCTGGTGTTCTCCGCCCCGCAGAGGCGGCTGTAACTCTTCGCGAGGTACCCTCTGTGGCTTAGGTCTTCGGGACGAAGGGTTTGGCGAAGAAAAGGAGGCGAAAAGGGTCGTGGGCCCAGGACCATAGGCCGGCACGGCCAGGGGCCTGGGCCGCGCCGCCCTAGGGTGTGGGCCCACCCTGGCTGCTCCTGGCTCCTCCTTCTGGCTTCCTTCGTCATCTTGAAAAATAGGATTTTTGGTATAATTTCCTTCCAGAGTTGATCTTCCGAAATATTGCGTTCTGACGGTGCTTTTTCCAGCAGAATCCTGGCTCCAGTGTTCGATCCTCCAATAATGATGAAACATGCAAAATAGATGAAATAACATAAGTATTGTGTCCCAATATGAAATATATCAATGAATAACAGCAAATTATGATATAAAATAGTGATGCAAATTGGACGTATCAGTCACCCTACGGTTCGTGAACTATGCGGACATGGTTGAGTACTCACTCCGACCAATAACCAATAGCGGGATCTGGAGATCCATAAAGGCTCCCACATATTCAACGATGACTTTAGTGATCGAATGAACCATTCACATACGATACCAATTCCCTTTGTCACGCGATATTCTACTTGTCCGAGGTTTGATCATCGGTATCACTCTATACCTTGTTCAACCTCGTCTCCTGACAAGTACTCTTTACTCGTACCGTGGTATGTAGTCTCTTATGAACTTTATTCATATGCTTGCAAGACATTAGACGACATTCCACCGAGAGGGCCCAGAGTATATCTATCCGTCATCGGGATGGACAAATCCCACTGTTGATCCATATGCCTCAACTCATACTTTCCGGATACTTAATCCCACCTTTATAACCACCCATTTACGTAGTGGCGTTTGATGTAATCAAAGTACCTTTCCGGCATAAGTGATTTACATGATCTCATGGTCATAAGAACTAGGTAACTATGTATCGAAAGCTTATAGCAAATAACTTAATGACGTGATCTTATGCTACGCTTAATTGGGTGTGTCCATTACATCATTCATATAATGATATAACCTTGTCATTAATAACATCCAATGTTCATGATTATGAAACTAATCATCTATTAATCAACAAGCTAGTTAAGAGGCTTACTAGGGACTCATTTGTTTGTTTACATAACACACATGTATCAATGTTTTGGTTAATACAATTATAGCATGGTATATAAACATTTATCATAAACATAAAGATATATAATAACCACTTTTATTATTGCCTCTTGGGCATATCTCCAATAGTAAAGTATGTATTAAACATGTGAGTATTGTCATAAAAGTAGCATGGAACATAAGAAATTATAGATACGTTTGAGACGTATCAAGCATCCCCAAGCTTAGTTCCTACTCGCCCTCGAGTAGGTAAACGATAACAAGGATAATTTCAGAAGTGACATGCTATCATAATCTTGATCAATACTATTGTAAAGCATATGAAGTGAATGAAGTGATTCGAAGCAATGGTAAAGACAATGATTAAACAACTGAATCATACAGCAAAGACTTTTCATGAATAGTACTTTCAAGACAAGCATCAATAAGACTTGCATAGGAGTTAACTCATTAAATCAATAAATTCTTAGTAGAAAGTTTTGAAGCAACACAAAGGAAGATATAAGTTTCAGCGGTTGCTTTCAACTTCAATATGTATATCTCATGGATAATTGTCAACACAAAGTAATATGATGAATGCAAATAAGCAAGTATGTAGGAATCAATGCACACAGTTGACACAAGTGTTTGCTTCTAAGATAGAAAGAAGTAGGTAAACTGACTCAACATAAAGTAAAAGAATGGCCCTTCGCAGAGGGAAGCATGGATTACTATTTTTGTGCTAGAGCTTTTATTTTGAAAATATAGAAACAATTTTGTCAACGGTAGTAATAATTCATATGTGTTATGCATAAGACATCTTATAAGTTGCAAGCCTCATGCATAGAATACCAATAGTGCTCGCACCTTGTCCTAATTAGCTTGGATTTACATGGATTATCATTGCATAACATATGTTTCAACCAAGTGTCACAAAGGGGTACCTCTATACCGCCTGTACAAAGGTCTAAGGAGAAAGTTCGTATTGGATTTCTCGCTTTTGATTATTCTCAACTTAGACATCCATACCGGGACAACATAGAAAATAGATAATGGACTCCTCTTTAATGCATAAGCATTCAACAACAGATAATATTCTCATAAGAGATTGAGGATTGGTGTCCAAACTGAAACTTCCACCATGATTCATGGCTTTAGTTAGCGGCCCAATGTTCTTCTCTAACAATATGCATACTCTAACCATTTGATCATGATAAATCACCCTTACTTCAGACAAGACGAACATGCATAGTAACTCACATGATATTCAACAAAGGTGTAATAGTTGATGGTGTCCCCAGAAACATGGTTACCGCTCAACAAGCAACTTATAAGAAATAAGATACATAGCAACATATTCAATACCACAATAGTTTTTAAGGCTATTTTCCCATGAGCTATGTATTGCAAAGACAAGGAATGAAATTTTAAAGGTAGCACTCAAGTAATTTACTTTGGAATGGCAGAGAAATACCACATGGTAGGTAGGTATGGTGGACACAAATGGCATGGGTTTTGGCTCAAGGATTTGGATGCACGAGAAGTAATTCCTCTCAGTACAAGGCTTTGGCTAGCAAGGTTGTTTGAAGCAAACACAAGTATGAACCGGTACAGCAGAACTTACATAAGAACATATTGCAAGCATTATAAGACTCTACACTATCTTCCTTGTTGTTCAAACACTTCACCAGAAAATATCTAGAACTTAGAGAGACCAATCATGCAAACCAAATTTCAACAAGCTCTACGGTAGTTCTTCATTAATAAGTGCAAAGTACATGATGCAAGAGCTTAAGCATGATCTATTTGAGCACAACAATTGCCAAGTATCAAATTATTCAAGACAATATACCATTTACCACATGAAGCATTTTCTGTTTCCAACCATATAACAATGAACGAAGCAGTTTCAACCTTCGCCATGAACATTAAAAGTAATGCTAAGAACACCAGTGTTCATATGAACGAGCGGAGCATGTCTTTCTCCCACACAAAGAATGCTAGGATCCGAGTTTATTCAAACAAAAACAAAAACAAAAACAAAAACAAACAGACGCTCCAAGTAAAGCACATAAGATGTGACTGAATAAAAATATAGTTTCACTAGAGGTGACCTGATAAGTTGTCGATGAAGAAAGGGATGCCTTGGGCATCCCCAAGCTTAGATGCTTGAGTCTTCTTGAAATATGCAGGGATGAACCACGGGGGCATCCCCAAGCTTAGACTTTTCACTCTTCTTTATCATATTGTATCATCCTCCTCTCTTGATCCTTGAAAACTTCCTCCACACCAAACTCAAAACAAACTCATTAGAGGGTTAGTGCATAATCAAAAATTCACATGTTCAGAGGTGACATAATCATTCTTAACACTTCTGGACATTGCACAAAGCTACTGAAAGTTAATGGAACAAATAAATCCATCAAACATAGCAAAATAGGCAATGCGAAATAAAAGGCAGAATCTGTCAAAACAGAACAGTCCGTAAAGACGAATTTTTCTGGGGCACTTAACTTGCTCAGATGAAAAATCTCAAATTGAATGAAAGTTGCATACATATCTGAGGATCACGCATGTAAATTGACAGATTTTTCCGAGTTACCTACAGACGGGGCTGCTCAATTTCGTGACAGTAAGAAATCTGTTTTTGCGCAGTAATCCAAATCTAGTATCAACCCTACTATCAAAGACTTTACTTGGCACAACAATGCAATAAAATAAAGATAAGGAGAGGTTGCTACAGTAGTAACAACTTCCAAGACTCAACAAAACAGTAATAAAAACATACATGGGTTATCTCCCAAGAAGTGCTTTTCTTTAATGCCTTTCAGCTAGGCGCAGAAAGTGTGAATCAAGTATTATCCAGAGATGAAGCATTAACATTATAATTTGTTCTAATAATAGAATCAAAAGGTAACTTCATTCTCTTTCTAGGGAAGTGTTCCATACCTTTCTTAAGAGGAAATTGATACTTAATATTCCCTTCCTTCATATCAATAATAGCACCAACAGTTCGAAGAAAAGGTCTTCCCAAAATAATGGGACAAGATGCATTGCATTCAATATCCAAGAAAACAAAATCAACAGGGACAAGGTTATTGTTAACCGTAATGCGAACATTATCAATCCTCCCAAAAGGTTTCTTTATAGAACTATCAGCAAGATTAACATCCAAATACCAATTTTTCAATGGTGGCAAGTCAAGCATATTATAGATTTTCTTAGGCATAACAGAAATACTTGCACCAAGATCACATAAAGCATTACAATCAAAATCATTGACCTTTATCTTAATGATGGGCTCCCAACCATCTTCCAACTTCCTAGGAATAGAAGTTTCAAGTTTTAGTTTCTCTTCTCTAGCTTTAATGAGAGCATTTGTAATATGTTTTGTAAAGGCCAAATTTATAGCACTAGCATTAGGACTTCTAGCAAGTTTTTGTAAGAACTTAATAACTTCAGAGATATGACAATCATCAAAATCTAAACCATTATGATCTACAGCAATGGGATCATTGTCCCCAATATTTTGAAAAATTTCAGCAGTTTTATCACAAACAGTTTCAGCAGTTTTAGCAGTTTCAGGCAGTTTTGCATGCTTTGCACTAGGAGTAGAAACATTGCCAACACCAATTAATTTACCATTGATAGTAGGAGGTTTAGCAACATGTGAATCATCATCATTACTAGTGGTGGTAATAGTCCAAACTTTAGCTACATTGTTCTCTTTAGCTAGTTTTTCTTTTCCTTCTCTTTCCCACCTAGCATGCAATTCAGCCATCAATCTAATATTTTCATTAATTCTAACTTGGATAGCATTTGCTGTAGTAACAATTTTGTTATCATTATCCTCGGGTTTAGCAGCCATTTTATTTATTAAAGAAGATTATGACTCAGACATGTATGAGATTCGGTTTTCAGCATTTGAAAGCTTAGTTTGCAAACCAGAAATCTTCATATCCAAATTTTCAAGTTGATTCCCTATATTTTTCAACAAGGCAGATTGTTCATTCATAGTTTTAGTAAACAATTGACTTTGCTCATATTGTGATTGCATAAAGCTCTTAGTAGCTCTTTCAATTTCTAGCATCTTTTCCTCATTAGGCAAAACAGATCTACCATAAGAATTACCATAAGGATTACCATAACCATTACTATTATTAGAAGGATATGGCCTATAGTTGTTACCAGAATTATTCCTATAAGCATTGTTGTTGAAATTATTATTTTTAATGAAGTTCACATCAACATGTTCTTCTTGGGCAACCAATGAAGCTAAAGGAACATTATTTGGATCAACATTAGATCTACCATTCACAAGCATGGACATAATAGCATCAATCTTATTACTCAAGGAGGAGGTTTCTTCAACAGAATTTACCTTCTTACCTTGTGGAGTCCTTTCCGTGTGCCATTCAGAGTAATTAATCATCATATTACCAAGAAGCTTTGTTGCCGCCCCCAAAGTAATGGACATAAAAGTACCTCCAGCAGCTGAATCCAATAGGTTCCGCGAAGAAAAATTTAATCCTGCATAGAAGGTTTGGATGATCATCCAAGTAGTTAGTCCATGGGTTGGGCAATTCTTTACCAAAGATTTCATTCTTTCCCATGCTTGAGCAACATGTTCATTATCCAATTGCTTAAAATTCATTATGCTACTTCTCAAAGATATAATTTTAGCAGGAGGATAATATCTACCAATGAAAGCATCTTTACATTTAGTCCATGAATCAATACTATTCTTAGGCAAAGATAGCAACCAATCTTTAGCTCTTCCTCTTAAGGAGAAAGGAAACAATTTCAGTTTTATAATGTCACCATCTATATCCTTATACTTTTGCATTTCACAAAGTTCAACAAAATTATTAAGATGGGCAGCAGCATCATCAGAACTAACACCAGAAAATTGCTCTCTCATAACAAGATTTAGTAAAGCAGGTTTACTTTCATAGAATTCTGCTGTAGTAGTAGGTGGAGCAATAGGTGTGCAGAGGAAATCATTATTATTTGTGCTAGTGAAGTCACACAACTTAGTATTCTCAGGAGTACCCATTTTAGCAGCAATAAAAACAAGTAAAGCAAACTAAATTAAGTAAAGTAAAACAAGTAACTAATTTTTTTTGTGTTTTTAATATAGAGAACCCAAACAAGACAAATGAAATAAAGTAAAGCAACTAATTTTTTTTGTGTTTTTGATATAAGGAAAGCAAACAAAACAGAAAATAAAATAAAGTAAAGCAAGACAGTAACAAAGTAAAGAGATTGGATGTGAGAGACTCCCCTTGCAGCGTGTCTTGATCTCCCCGGCAACGGCGCCAGAAAAAGAGCTTGATAACGCGTGAAGCACACGTCCGTTGGGAACCCCAAGAGGAAGGTGTGATGCGTAGAGCAGCAAGTTTTCCCTCAGTAAGAAACCAAGGTTTATCGAACCAGTAGGAGTCAAGGGCCACGTGAAGGTCATTGGTGACGGAGTGTAGTGCGGCGCAACACCAGGGATTCCGGCGCCAAGGTGGAACCTGCACAACACAATCAAGATACTTTGCCCCAACGTAACAGTGAGGTTGTCAATCTCACCGGCTTGCTGTAAACAAAGGATTAAATGTATAGTGTGGAAGATGATGTTTGTTTGCGAAGAACAGTAGAGAACAATGATTGCAGTAGATTGTATTCAGAAGTAAAAGAATGGACCGGGGTCCACAGTTCACTAGTGGTGTCTCTCCCATAAGATAAATACCATGTTGGGTGAACAAATTACAGTTGGGCAATTGACAAATAGAGATGCATACATATCATGATGATTACTATGAGATTTAATCAGGTCATTACGACAAAGTACATAGACCGCTATCTAGCATGCATCTATGCCTAAAAAGTCCACCTTCGGGTTAGCATCCGCACCCCTTCCAGTATTAAGTTGCAAACAACAGACAATTGCATTAAGTATGGTGCGTAATGTAATCAACACAAATATCCTTAGACAAAGCATTGATGTTTTATCCCTAGTGGCAACAGCACATCCACAACCTTAGAACTTTCTCATCCTTTGTCCTAGATTCAATGGAGGCATGAACCCACTATCGAGCATAAATACTCCCTCTTGGAGTCACAAGTATCAACTTGGCCAGAGCCTCTACTAGCAACGGAGAGCATGCAAGAACATAAACAACACATATATGATAGATTGATAATCAACTTGACATAGTATTCAATATTCATCGGATCCCAACAAACACAACATGTAGCATTACAAATAGATGATCTTGATCATGATAGGCAGCTCACAAGATCTAACATGATAGCACAATGAGGAGAAGACAACCATCTAGCTACTGCTATGGACCCATAGTCCAAGGATGAACTACTCACACATCAATCCGGAGGCGGGCATGGTGATGTAGAGCCCTCCGGTGATGATTCCCCTCTCCGGTAGGGTGCCGGAGGCGATCTCCTGAATCCCCCGAGATGGGAGTGGCGGCGGCGGCATCTCTGGAAGTATTTCCGTATCGTGGCTCTCGGTAACAGGGTTTTCGCGACGGAGAGTTTAAGTAGGCGGAAGGGCAGGGTCGGTGGAGGCACGAGGGCCCCACACCATAGGGCAGCGCGGGCCCCACCCTGGCCGCGCGGCCCTATGGTCTGGGCGCCTCGTCGCCCCACCTCATATGCTCTTCGGTCTTTTGGAAGCTCCGTGGAAAAATAAGACCCTGGGCGTTGATTTCGTCCAATTCCGAGAATATTTCCTTTGTAGGATTTCTGAAACCAAAAACAGCAGAAAACAGCAACTGGCGCTTCGGCATCTCGTTAATAGGTTAGTGCCGGAAAATGCATAATAATGATGTAAATTATGTATAAAACATGTGAGTATTGTCATAAAAGTAGCATGGCACATAAGAAATTATAGATACGTTTGAGACGTATCAGTCGCCGCGATGATATTAGCTATTCAGAATGTCCTTCCAGACGTGTGGCACCGTCTATGTACTTGGCACATAGAGAAAAACATGAAGAGACACCTTGGTCATAAGTCGCTAAAGGAATTTCGGCCATTCTTATACAACGCCACTTCAGAAGCCATTTTTGAGGAAAGATGGAGCGCGTTTCGTCGCAAGTGGGAGACAGATAGTACCCGAGAATGGCTCAAAAGGATGTACAATAAAAAGAGAATTTGGGCTGCCGCGTATCTGACCGGTGGATATTTCCTTGGTATGAAAAGCAATCAGAGAAGTGAGAGTTTGAACTCATGCCTTCACCTTCACCTGGATTATGGTATGACCCTAGTTGACTTGATAATGCATTACGAGAATGCCATTGTTCGCATCCGTGAGAGCGAGGCCGAAGATGACTGCATCTGTTCCCAGAGTTTACCGGTGGCAGTTACTGAATCCAAAGAGATAGAAGTTGCTCTTTCCCATGCCTTCAGTCCAGCCAACTTCTACATCTTGCAGCAGGATGTGAAGAAGCTTGGTGACCTCGAGATTTTTGAGGAATACATGGGAACAGGGGGCTCTAAACAGTTTATGCTCAAATGGAGGAATAGCGGCAAATACTCGTTTATCGTGGAGTATAGCCCTAATCAGCCGAAAGAGTTAATATAGTGCAGCTGCCGAAGAATGAATCGTAAGGGACTTCCATGCAAGCATATCCTATATGTATTGAAGCACCTGAAATTGTCCGAAATACCGGACTGTTGTGTTCTTCGGTGATTCTCCAAAATGGCAAGAAATGGATTGCCAGCACGGAGGAGAAGCGATCTTTTCGCGTACGGTTACTCAGGGCCAGCGAAGCGAAAAAGATACAACGACATGGAAACAGTAGCGGCGGAAGCTATGGATGCGGCAGTAGATGATCCAGCAATGTATAATGAGTTCATGGCATATATGAAGGGCTTAGTAGCAAGAAAATATGCGAAAAAGAATGGACATGATGGTCACACAGCCTTCGCTGAAGAAGACGCATATGATTTTCAAGGCAATGCAGTTCCGGTTGGTGATCCCGATAAGGTTGCCACGAGAGGAGCACCTAAGCAAAACACAAAAGCTGCACAAGAGGTAAATCACCCCGTGACGAAAAATGGTAGACCACTAGTGTTCGACGAGCGTAAGACCCGGAATCAGGGGTGCACCGCCTGTGGTGTCATCGGTCATAACAAACGGAACAAAAAGTTGTGCAAAAAACATCCAGAGTAAGTCTGCTTACATATTTTTCTTAGCTAGGCCGATTAATTAAATCTATGTTAAACGAGTACTAAATAATTTCGTTTTGTGCAGGTATATGGAAAAAGAAAACAAGTAGAAGTGCATCTTCACTAACGAAATTACAAAATTATCGCTTTACCTTGAAGATTATGTATTTACTTCGCCTTAATTGTAATTGACGGAAACCATTTGTGATTCTATACCATTTTTCATTTTCATGTACTTCCATTCATTGTGATTTATTATATAAATTTTACTTTCAATGTGTTTACACAACTAAAAAACGTCAAAGAAAAGACCACTACGGACAGTCCGTACATCTGTGCTGGCCAGTCCGGCCCGGGACAACAAAATTGCTACAGGAACTGCCCAGACATGTCACCGGCCTGGCCGGGTAGGGTGGTGTTAAGTTCCAGGGGCTACAGGAACTGCCCGGACAAGTGACCGGCCAGACCGGCATATCCTACTGTATGTCCGGCCAGGGCGCCGGACATGCCGGGAGAATCGGCCGGCCTGACCGGGGGATATTGTTTTAAGTTCCAGGGGGTACAGGAACTGCCCGGACATGTCACCGAACTGGCCATATAGCGAGCTTGTTTGGCCGGCTTGTCCAGGTGGTGATTTGCCGGCCTGTCCGTCCCATGTGGCCGGCCTGTCCGGCTTGTGTAAACAACAAGCATATTTCTTTGCCGGACTGTCCGGCCAGACTTCCCGGCCTGTCCGGCTGAAGATTTACACATGATAGAGTTAGTGTAAACAAGCAAACTTATTGTCAACGAAATTCACATATGAAAATACAGGAAGTATCACAAGCATTCCATTACAACACAGTAGCTAACGGAATGCAACATATAAAATCTTACACATGGAATCCAACACACATAGTCTTACACATGGAATCCAACACACATAGTCTTACACATGAAATCCAACACACATAGTCTTACACATAGGTAATGGATACACAAGTTTCACATGCCAATAATAATCAAAGATTGAGCGAGACATGCAACTTTGTCATTACATACCGAAACTATCATTCTACTTGCTTCAACTATGACGCGGCCTCGCCTTCATTTCCCTCGGGCTCATCTCCATCTCCCTCGCTTGAATCATTGTCAAAGTACTCCGCATAGCGTTTGGTGGGAAATGTATACTTGGGAGAAGCGGTGCTTGATGATTCAACCACTTCATCATCACTAGCCTGTCCACCAAGTTCACGAACTTGAGCTTTGTACTTGTTGATTTTCACACGATCAACTGATTTAAGTTTGGCTATTTCGTCGGCATTGGATTTGCAAATCCCAAAGAGCAATTTTTTAGTCTTTGCCATGAATTTCTCAAACTTGGAAGACATGGTACAACAATCACGAGAAGGACCAGCTTGCTTTTTCTTGGAGGGTCGAGCGGCGGTCTCACCAGTGCCATCTGTTTGAGGAGTCCACATTTTGTGCTTGCAATCCTTGAAGATCTTCTGCTGAAACTTTGCATCAATGAGCACTTGGATGTGTGGTGCATATGGGAAGGTCCTATCTTGCAAATAAGAGGCAAGGCGGATTTGTTCGTAAAGAAAATCCGCCAAATCAAACCTCTCGGTACCATTAGTGTGCATCTGAACCAATAGGTCTATGGCAAAGTTCCTCACCTTCTCCCTATCACCAATCTTAGGAACTAGCGCCATGTTGATGACCTTGTGCATGAAAGGATACGGTGGCACAAGTAGAGATGTGCTTTGTGCGTTGTCTACGGTAACAACAGCATTCGCACGACGAAGAGGGGCAAGAGCAACACCGGTCATTGAGTCACATGTGTCCGATCTGGCATGGATCTTATAGAGATCTGCATCCGTATGAATATTGAGTAGGCGAGCAAACTCTTCGAAGGTGACTCTCAACTGCGTCCCTTCGGTACTCCATACAAGTGACCTGTCATCATCCGGAACAAACCGACACGTGGCATAGAATTGCATTACAGCTTCTTCACTCCAGTCTCGAGAAAGAGTCAAAATGCCACGCAGCCCCATAGCATCAATTATCTCGACACACCCTAGGAAGCTTGCACTGTTGCTATCAATGAACTCCATGTTGACTGATTTCTGAGGAAGGATAGCATGCTTTAGAATTATGCTTTCATAGATATCTTGGTGCACACGGGACCAAAACCTTGGATCAGTAGCATTCTTTCTTTGCGCAAAAAGATCAGCTTTCCTTGCAAGAATGTAATCCTTCCTCGACATTTTCTTGTAGGCTTGCAACTTGTAGTTTTTGGGGTGTTTTGGCCTTCTTTTCTCCATGACTAGGCCAGTACGCATGGGCAATCCATGTTGACCCGAAAACCCTTGTTTCGGCGTCTCCCCACCATGGGATCACCATGAAACAAACAACCAACCTAGAAAACCCTGATTAGAAAGGGTAGGTGATACGCGTTGTTAACGTATTGTCTTTTCGTTCGACACGCGTCCGTTGGGAACCCCAAGAGGAAGGTGTGATGCGTACAGCGGCAAGTTTCCCTCAGTAAGAAACCAAGGTTTAATCGAACCAGTAGGAGTCAAGAAGCACGTTGAAGGTTGATGGCGGCGGGATGTAGTGCGGCGCAACACCAGAGATTCCGGCGCCAACGTGGAACCTGCACAACACAACCAAAGTACTTTGCCCCAACGAAACAGTGAGGTTGTCAATCTCACCGGCTTGCTGTAACAAAGGATTAACCGTATTGTGTGGAAGATGATTGTTTGCAGAAAACAGTAGAACAAGTATTGCAGTAGATTGTATTTCAGTAAAGAGAATTGGACCGGGGTCCACAGTTCACTAGAGGTGTCTCTCCCATAAGATAAACAACATGTTGGGTGAACAAATTACAGTTGGGCAATTGACAAATAAAGAGGGCATGACCATGCACATACATATCATGATGAGTATAGTGAGATTTAATTGGGCATTACGAAAAAGTACATAGACCGCCATCCAACTGCATCTATGCCTAAAAAGTCCACCTTCAGGTTATCATCCGAACCCCCTCCAGTATTAAGTTGCAAAGCAACAGACAATTGCATTAAGTATGGTGCGTAATGTAATCAACAACTACATCCTTAGACATAGCATCAATGTTTTATCCCTAGTGGCAACAGCACAACCCAACCTTAGAACTTTCTCCTTTGTCCCAGGTGTCAATGCAGGCATGAACCCACTATCGAGCATAAATACTCCCTCTGGGAGTTACAAGCATCTACTTGGCCAGAGCATCTACTAGTAACGGAGAGCATGCAAGATCATAAACAACACATAGATATAACTTTGATAATCAACATAACAAGTATTCTCTATTCATCGGATCCCAACAAACGCAACATATAGGATTACAGATAGATGATCTTGATCATGTTAGGCAGCTCACAAGATCCGACAATGATAGCACAATGGGGAGAAGACAACCATCTAGCTACTGCTATGGACCCATAGTCCAGGGGTAGACTACTCACACATCACACCGGAGGCGACCATGGCGGCGTAGAGTCCTCCGGGAGATGATTCCCCTCTCCGGTAGGGTGCCGGAGGCGATCTCCTGGATCCCCCGAGATGGGATCGGCGGCGGCGGCGTCTCTGGAAGGTTTTCCGTATCGTGGCTCTCGGTACTGGGGGTTTCGCAACGGAGGCTATTTGTAGGCGGAAGGGCAGGTCAAGAGGCGGCACGAGGGCCCCACACCACAGGGCCGCGCGGCCAAGGGGGGGCCGCGCCGCCCTAGGGTGTGGCCCCCTCGTGGCCCCTCTTCGTCTCCTCTTCGGACTTCTGGAAGCTTCGTGGCAAAATAGGACCCTGGGCGTTGATTTCGTCCAATTCCGAGAATATTTCGTTACTAGGATTTCTGAAACCAAAAACAGCAGAAAACAAGCGGCACTTCGGCATCTTGTTAATAGGTTAGTTCTAGAAAATGCACGAATATGACATAAAGTGTGCATAAAACATGTAGATAACATCAATAATGTGGCATGGAACATAAGAAATTATCGATACGTTGGAGACGTATCAGCATCCCCAAGCTTAGTTCTGCTCGTCCCGAGCAGGTAAAACGATAACACAGATAATTTCTGGAGTGACATGCCATCATAATCTTGATCATACTATTTGTAAAGCATATGTAGTGAATGCAGCGATCAAAACAATGTATATGACATGAGTAAACAAGTGAATCATAAAGCAAAGACTTTTCATGAATAGCACTTCAAGACAAGCATCAATAAGTCTTGCATAAGAGTTAACTCATAAAGCAATAATTCATAGTAAAAGCATTGAAGCAACACAAAGGAAGATTAAGTTTTAGCGGTTGCTTTCAACTTGTAACATGTATATCTCATGGATATTGTCAACATAGAGTAATATAATAAGTGCAATAAGCAAGTATGTAGGAATCAATGCACAGTTCACACAAGTGTTTGCTTCTTGAGGTGGAGAGAAATAGGTGAACTGACTCAACATTGAAAGTAAAAGAATGGTCCTCCATAGAGGAAAAGCATCGATTGCTATATTTGTGCTAGAGCTTTGATTTTGAAAACATGAAACAATTTTGTCAACGGTAGTAATAAAGCATATGTATCATGTAAATTATATCTTACAAGTTGCAAGCCTCATGCATAGTATACTAATAGTGCCCGCACCTTGTCCTAATTAGCTTGGACTACCGGATCATCACAATGCACATGTTTTAACCAAGTGTCACAAAGGGGTACCTCTATGCACTTTGTACAAAGGTCTAAGGAGAAAGCTCGCATTGGATTTCTCGCTATTGATTATTCTTCAACTTAGACATCCATATCGGGACAACATAGACAACAGATAATGGACTCCTCTTTTATGCATAAGCATGTAACAACAATTAATAATTTTCTCATTTGAGATTGAGGATATATGTCCAAAACTGAAACTTCCACCATGGATCATGGCTTTAGTTAGCGGCCCAATGTTCTTCTCTAACAATATGCATGCTTAACCATAAGGTGGTAGATCGCTCTTACTTCAGACAAGACGAACATGCATAGCAACTCACATGAAATTCAACAAAGAGTAGTTGATGGCGTCCCCAGTGAACATGGTTATCGCACAACAAGCAACTTAATAAGAGATAAAGTGCATAATTACATATTCAATACCACAATAGTTTTTAAGCTATTTGTCCCATGAGCTATATATCGCAAAGGTGAATGATGGAATTTTAAAGGTAGCACTCAAGCAATTTACTTTGGAATGGCGGAAAATACCATGTAGTAGGTAGGTATGGTGGACACAAATGGCATAGTGGTTGGCTCAAGTATTTTGGATGCATGAGAAGTATTCCCTCTCGATACAAGGTTTAGGCTAGCAAGGCTTATTTGAAACAAACACAAGGATGAACCGGTGTAGCAAAACTCACATAAAAGACATATTGAAAACATTATAAGACTCTACACCGTCTTCCTTGTTGTTCAAACTCAATACTAGAAATTATCTAGACCTTAGAGAAACCAAATATGCAAACCAAATTTTAGCATGCTCTATGTATTTCTTCATTAATGGGTGCAAAGCATATGATGCAAGAGCTTAATCATGAGCACAACAATTGCCAAGTATCACATTACCCAAGACATTAATAGCAATTACTACATGTATCATTTTCCAATTCCAACCATATAACAATTTAACGAAGAAGAAACTTCGCCATGAATACCATGAGTAGAAACTAAGGACATACTTGTCCATATGCTACAGCGGAGCGTGTCTCTCTCCCATAAAGTGAATGCTAGGATCCATTTTATTCAAACAAAACAAAAAACAAAAACAAACCGACGCTCCAAGCAAAGCACATAAGATGTGATGGAATAAAAATATAGTTTCAGGGGAGGAACCTGATAATGTTGTCGATGAAGAAGGGGATGCCTTGGGCATCCCAAGCTTAGACGCTTGAGTCTTCTTGATATATGCAGGGGTGAACCACCGGGGCATCCCCAAGCTTAGAGCTTTCACTCTCCTTGATCATGTTGCATCATACTCCTCTCTTGATCCTTGAAAACTTCCTCCACACCAAACTCGAAACAACTCATTAGAGGGTTAGTGCACAATAAAAATTAACATGTTCAGAGGTGACACAATCATTCTTAACACTTCTGGACATTGCATAAAGCTACTGGACATTAATGGATCAAAGAAATTCATCCAACATAGCAAAAGAGGCAATGCGAAATAAAAGGCAGAATCTGTCAAAACAGAACAGTTCGTATTGACGAATTTTAAAATGGCACCAGACTTGCTCAAATGAAAATGCCCAAATTGAATGAAAGTTGCGTACATATCTGAGGATCACTCACGTAAATTGGCATAATTTTCTGAGTTACCTACAGGGGAAAACAGCCCAGATTCGTGACAGCAAAGAAATCTGTTTCTGCGCAGTAATCCAAATCTAGTATGAACTTTTCTATCAACGACTTTACTTGGCACAACAAAACACAAAACTAAGATAAGGAGAGGTTGCTACAGTAGTAAACAACTTCCAAGACACAAAATAAAAACAAAGTACTATAGGTAAAACATGGGTTGTCTCCCATAAGCGCTTTTCTTTAACGCCTTTCAGCTAGGCGCAGAAAGTGTATATCAAGTATTATCAAGAGATGGTGTGTCAACCTTACCTTGGGCTTTACCCTTACCTTTCTTATTGTTTTTCTTTCCCTTTGGTTTAGGAAATATATGATTTCCCCCCGGTATAGAGGTGAATTTCAGAGTGCCTTCTCCCACATCAATGACTGCTCCCAATAGTTTCAGCAGGGATCTTCCGAGTGTGATTTGTCCTGTCCCTACACATTCAATAACAAGATAATCAATGGATATTGTTCTTCCAAGAATGGTTGTATGCACACCTGCAGCTATTCCCTTAGGAATTATAACAGAGTTATCAATGAAAGTTATTTCTTCTCCTCCTTCCTCGACTCCCCAAAGTTTCAAAGATTTATAAATGCTCTCAGGCATAAGGCAAAATTCGGACATAAGATCACAGTAGGCATGAAGAGTTCGATCACCGATAACAATTTTAACAGTAGGATCCCACAATGAAAGTTTAGAGTTCACTAAAACTTGTTCAAGACGATTACGAACATGGCAATAGTTATCATCCAAGCGAGATGTACTTATCTCGAGATTGTTTAATCTACTATATATGCTAGTGAGGGCTGAATCAAAATTATTAGCTGAATCATGTGATGCAACCAACTTCTTTATGGCATTAAAAGCTTGATCCCCATTGCAATGAAGGAAATCTCCTCCCACTAAAGTATCCAAAGCATATCTATAGCGAACCATAAGACCAAAATAAAAATTACTAAGGAGCAAACTTAGAGTCATTTGAGGTTCAGTTTTACGATAAGAAGTAAAAATTCTAGACCAAGCATCCTTAAAATTCTCCTCATCCCCTTGTTTAAAAGTGAAGACTAATTCTTCAGGCGAAGAAGTAACAGGTTCAGAGCTAGACATGGTAACAAAAGTAACTATTTTTTTATATTTTTAATGTAGAGTGCAAGACAGTAAATAAAGCAAACTAGATAAAGTAAATGCAAGTAACTAATTTTTTTGTGTTTTTGATATAGCAAACAAGATAGCAAATAAAGTAAAACTAGCAACTAATTTTTTTGTATTTTGATTTAGTGCAGCAAACAAAGTAGTAAATAAAACTAAGCAAGACAAAAACAAAGTAAAGAGATTGAGAAGTGGAGACTCCCCTTGCAGCGTGTCTTGATCTCCCCGGCAACGGCGCCAGAAAAAGCTGCTTGATACGCGTTGTTAACGTATTGTCTTTTCGTTCGACACGCGTCCGTTGGGAACCCCAAGAGGAAGGTGTGATGCGTACAGCGGCAAGTTTCCCTCAGTAAGAAACCAAGGTTTAATCGAACCAGTAGGAGTCAAGAAGCACGTTGAAGGTTGATGGCGGCGGGATGTAGTGCGGCGCAACACCAGAGATTCCGGCGCCAACGTGGAACCTGCACAACACAACCAAAGTACTTTGCCCCAACGAAACAGTGAGGTTGTCAATCTCACCGGCTTGCTGTAACAAAGGATTAACCGTATTGTGTGGAAGATGATTGTTTGCAGAAAACAGTAGAACAAGTATTGCAGTAGATTGTATTTCAGTAAAGAGAATTGGACCGGGGTCCACAGTTCACTAGAGGTGTCTCTCCCATAAGATAAACAACATGTTGGGTGAACAAATTACAGTTGGGCAATTGACAAATAAAGAGGGCATGACCATGCACATACATATCATGATGAGTATAGTGAGATTTAATTGGGCATTACGACAAAGTACATAGACCGCCATCCAACTGCATCTATGCCTAAAAAGTCCACCTTCAGGTTATCATCCGAACCCCCTCCAGTATTAAGTTGCAAAGCAACAGACAATTGCATTAAGTATGGTGCGTAATGTAATCAACAACTACATCCTTAGACATAGCATCAATGTTTTATCCCTAGTGGCAACAGCACAACACAACCTTAGAACTTTCTGTCACTGTCCCAGGTGTCAATGCAGGCATGAACCCACTATCGAGCATAAATACTCCCTCTTGGAGTTACAAGCATCTACTTGGCCAGAGCATCTACTAGTAACGGAGGGCATGCAAGATCATAAACAACACATAGATATAACTTTGATAATCAACATAACAAGTATTCTCTATTCATCGGATCCCAACAAACGCAACATATAGGATTACAGATAGATGATCTTGATCATGTTAGGCAGCTCACAAGATCCGACAATGATAGCACAATGGGGAGAAGACAACCATCTAGCTACTGCTATGGACCCATAGTCCAGGGGTAGACTACTCACACATCACACCGGAGGCGACCATGGCGGCGTAGAGTCCTCCGGGAGATGATTCCCCTCTCCGGCAGGGTGCCGGAGGCGATCTCCTGGATCCCCCGAGATGGGATCGGCGGCGGCGGCGTCTCTGGAAGGTTTTCCGTATCGTGGCTCTCTTGCGGGGTTTCGCAACGGAGGCTATTTGTAGGCGGAAGGGCAGGTCAAGAGGCGGCACGAGGGCCCCACACCATAGGGCCGCGCGGCCAAGGGGGGGCCGCGCCGCCCTAGGGTGTGGCCCCCTCGTGGCCCCTCTTCGTCTCCTCTTCGGACTTCTGGAAGCTTCGTGGCAAAATAGGACCCTGGGCGTTGATTTCGTCCAATTCCGAGAATATTTCGTTACTAGGATTTCTGAAACCAAAAACAGCGAAAACAAAGAATCGGCACTTCGGCATCTTGTTAATAGGTTAGTTCCAGAAAATGCACGAATATGACAGAAAGTGTGCATAAAACATGTAGATACCATCAATAATGTGGCATGGAACATAAGAAATTATCGATACGTTGGAGACGTATCAGTAGGCCACCCCACCATGCACAAGTGTGCCAAATATTTGCCCCATCCAAGGTGGTTACATCTACTTTAGGCCATGTTAGACCCATGTTGACCCTAAAACCTTGTTTCGGAACATCCCCACCATGGGATCACCATGAAACAGACAACCAACGTAGAAAACCCTGGTTAGAAAGGGTGGGCCACCCCACCATGCACAAGTGTGCCAAATATTTGCCCCATCCAAGGTGGTTACATCTAGTTTAGGCCATGTTAGACCCATGTTGACCCTAAAACCCTTGTTTCGGAACCTCCCCACCATGGGATCACCATGAAACAGACAGCCAACCTAGAAAATCCTGATTAGAAAGGGTAGTCCACCCCACCATGCACAAGTGTGGCAAATATTTGCCCCATCCAAGGTGGTTACATCTACTTTAGGCGATTTTAGACCCATGTTGACTATAAAATCCTTGTTTCGGAACCTCCCCACCATGGGATCACCATGAAACAGACAACCAACCTAGAAAACCCTGATTAGAAAGGGTAGGCCACCCCACCATGCACAAGTGTGCCAAATATTTGCCCCATCCAAGGTGGTTACATCTACGTCAGGCCATGTTAGACCCATGTTGACCCTAAAACCCTTGTTTCGGCGTCTCCCCACCATGGGATCACTATGAAACAGACAACTGATGTCTACGCCCCCCTCCTTTTCCTGTAGACAGTGTTGGGCCTCCAAGAGCAGAGGTTTGTAGAACAGCAGCAAGTTTTCCCTTAAGTGGATCACACAAGGTTTATCGATCTCAGGGAGGAAGAGGTCAAAGATATCCCTCTCATGCAACCCTGCAACCACAAAGCAAGAAGTCTCTTGTGTCCCCAACACACCTAATAGGTGCACTAGTTCGGCGAAGAGATAGTGAAATACAGGTGGTATGAATAAGTAGCAACGGCACCAGAAAAGTGCTTTGCCTAGGACAGTAAACAAGCAGTAGTAACGATGCCAGAAAAGTGCTTGCTGGCGTGTAGTGATGGATGGTGATATAGCAGGCAGTACAGATACAGTAAAACAGTAAACAAGCAGCGATAGCAGTATTTAGGAACAAGGCCTAGGGATTACACTTTCACTAGTGGACACTCTCAACTTTGATCACATAACAGAATAGATAAATGCATACTCTACACTCTTGTTGGATGATGAACACCATTGCGTAGGATTACACGAACCCTCAATGCCGGAGTTAACAAGCTCCACAATTCAATGTTCATATTTAAATAACCTTAGAGTGCATGAAAGATCAACACGACTAAACCAAGTACTAACATAGCATGCACATTGTCACCTTCACGCTATGTAGGAGGAATAGATCACATCAATACCATCATAGCAATAGTTAACTTTGTAATCTACAAGAGATCACAATCATAGCATAAACCAAGTACTAACACGGATGCACACACTGTCACCATTACACCGTGCAGGAGGAATAGAGTACTTTAATAACATCACTAGAGTAGCACATAGATAAATTGTGATACAAAACACATTGCAATCATAAAGAGATATAAATAAGCACTTCACTATGCCATTCATAACAGTGAATAAGTATTCTGTGAAATATAGCCTAAGAGACCCACGCGGTGCACACACTGTCACCTTTACACACGTGGGACAAGGAGTCTCCGGAGATCACATAAGTAAAATTCACTTGACTAGCATAACGACATCTAGATTACAAGCATCATCATATGAATCTCAATCATGTAAGGCAGCTCATGAGATTATTGTATTGAAGTACATAGGAGAGAGATGAACCACATAGCTACCGGTACAGCCCCGAGCCTCGATGGAGAACTACTCCCTCCTCATGGGAGACAGCAGCGTTGATGAAGATGGCGGTGGTGTCGATGGAGGAGCCTTCCGGGGGCACTTCCCCGTCCCGGCGGCGTGCCGGAACAGAGAGTCCTGTCCCCCAGATCTTGGCTTCGCGATGGCGGCGGCTCTGGAAGGTTTCTCGTACCGTGGCTTTTTCGTCGAACGTGATAGGGTTTTCGCGACGGAGGCTTTAAGTAGGCGGAAGGGCAGGTCAGGGGGCCACACGAGGGCTCCACACGATAGGCCGGCGTGGCCAAGGCCCAGGCCGCGCCGCCCTGGTGTCTGGCCACCTCGTGGCCCCACTTCGTAAGTCCTCCGGTCTTCTGGAAGCTTCGTGTAAAAATAGGCCCCTGGGCGTTGATTTCGTCCAATTCCGAGAATATTTCCTTACTAGGATTTCTGAAACCAAAAACAGCAGAAAACAGCAACTGGCCCTTCGGCATCTCGTCAATAGGTTAGTTCCGGAAAATGCATAATAATGACATATAATGTGTATAAAACATGTGAGTATCATCAATAATGTGGCATGGAACATAAGAAATTATCGATACGTCGGAGACGTATCAGCATCCCCAAGCTTAGTTCCTGCTCGTCCCGAGCAGGTAAACGATAACAAAGATAATTTCTGGAGTGACATGCCATCATAACCTTGATCATACTATTGTAAGCATATGTAATGAATGCAGCGATCAAAACAAAAGTAATGACATGAGTAAACAACAGAATCATAAAGCAAAGACTTTTCATGAATAGTACTTTCAAGACAAGCATCAATAAGTCTTGCATAAGAGTTAACTCATAAAGAAATAAATCAAAGTAAAGGTATTGAAGCAACACAAAGGAAGGTTAAGTTTCAGCGGTTGCTTTCAACTTATAACATGTATATCTCATGGATAGTTGTCAATGCAAAGTAATATAACAAGTGCAATATGCAAGTATGTAGGAATCAATGCATAGTTCACACAAGTGTTTGCTTCTTGAGGTGGAGAGAGATAGGTGAACTGACTCAACATAAAAGTAAAAGAATGGCCCTTCGTAGAGGGAAGCATTGATTGCTATATTTGTGCTAGAGCTTTGGTTTTGAAAACATAAAGAGAGCATAAAAGTAAAATTTTGAGAGGTGTTTGTTGTTGTCAACGAATGGTAGTGGGCACTCTAACTACCTTATCAACCAGACTTTCAAGAGCGGCTCCCATGAAGGACGTTATCTCTACCAGCAAGGTAGATCATCCCTCTTCTCTTTTGTTTACACATGTACTTTAGTTTAGTTTTTCTTTATTTATGGATGACACTCCTCCCAACCTTTTGCTTACACAAGCCATGGCTAACCGAATCCTCGGGTGCCTTCCAACATTCACATACCATGGAGGAGTGTCTATTTGCAAAATTAAGTTGCTTACTGATAGATCAGAGCAAAACATGTGAAGAGAATTATTAATGCAAGTTAATTAATTGGGGCTGGGCACCCCATTGCCAGCTCTTTTTGCAAAATTATTGGATAAGCGGATGAGCCACTAGTCCATTGGTGAAAGTCTGTCCGAAGTAAATGACAAGATCGAAAGATAAACACCACATACTTCCTCATGAGCTATAAAACATTGACACAAATCAGAGGTGATAAATTTTGAATTATTTAAAGGTAGCACTCAAGCAATTTACTTTGGAATGGCGGAGAAATACCATGTAGTAGGTAGGTATGGTGGACACAAATGGCATAGTGGTTGGCTCAAGGATTTTGGATGCATGAGAAGTATTCCCTCTCGATACAAGGTTTAGGCTAGCAAGGTTTATTTGAAACAAACACAAGGATGAACCGGTGCAGCAAAACTCACATAAAAGACATATTGTAAACATTATAAGACTCTACACCGTCTTCCTTGTTGTTCAAACTCTTTACTAGAAATTATCTAGACCTTAGAGAGACCAATTATGCAAACCAAATTTTAGCAAGCTCTAAGTATTTCTTCATTAATAGGTGCAAAGTAAATGATGCAAGAGCTTAAACATGAGCACAACAATTGCCAAGTATCAAATTATCCAAGACATTTTATCAATTACTACATGTAGCATTTCCCGTTTCCAACCATATAACAATTAACGAAGCAGTTTCAACCTTCGCCATGAACATTAAAAGCTAAGAACACATGTGTTCATATGAACCAGCGGAGCGTGTCTCTCTCCCACACAAGCATGTATTTATTCAGAGAATGAAAATAACAAAACAAAAATAAAAGCACACAGACGCTCCAAGTAAAGTACATAAGATGTGACCGAATAAAAATATAGTTTCAAGGGAGGAACCTGATAAATTTGTCGATGAAGAAGGGGATGCCTTGGGCATCCCCAAGCTTAGATGCTTGAGTCTTCTTGAAATATGCAGGGATGAACCACGAGGCATCCCCAAGCTTAGACTTTTCACTCTTCTTGATCATAGTATATCATCCTCCTCTCTTGACCCTTGAAAACTTCCTCCACACCAAACTCGAAACAAACTCATTAGAGGGTTAGTGCATAATCAAAAATCCACATGTTCAGAGGTGACACAATCATTCTTAACACTTCTGGACATTGCTCAAAGCTACTGGAAGTTAATGGAACAAAGAAATCCATCCCACATAGCAAAAGGAGCAATGCGAAATAAAAGGCAGAATCTGTCAAAACAGAACAGTCCGTAAAGACGAATTTTATTGAGGCACCAGACTTGCTCAAATGAAAATGCTCAAATTTAATGAAAGTTGCGTACATATCTGAGGATCACTCACGTAAATTGGCATAATTTTCTGAGTTACCTACAGAGAATTTTGCCCAGATTCGTGACAGCAAAGAAATCTGTTTCTGTGCAGTAATCCAAATCTAGTATGAACCTTACTATCAACGACTTTACTTGGCACAACAAAACACAAAACTAAGATAAGGAGAGGTTGCTACAGTAGTAAACAACTTCCAAGACACAAAATAAAAACAAAGTACTGTAGCAAAATAACACATGGGTTATCTCCCAAGAAGTTCTTTCTTTATAGCCATTAAGATGAGCTCAGCAGTTTTAATGATGCACTCGCAAGAAATAATATTTGAAGCAAAAGAGAGCATCAAGAGGCAAATTCAAAACACATTTAAGTCTAACATGCTTCCTATGCATAGGAATCTTGTAAATAAACAAGTTCATGAAGAGCAAAGTAGCAAGCATAGGAAGATAAAACAAGTGTAGCTTCAAAAATTTCAGCACATAGAGAGGTGTTTTAGTAACATGAAAATTTCTACAACCATATTTTCCTCTCTCATAATAACTTTCAGTAGCAACATGAGCAAACTCAACAATATAACTATCACATAAAGCATTCTTATCATGAGTCTCATGCATAAAATTATTACTCTCCACATAAGCATAATCAATTTTATTAGTAATAGTGGGAGCAAATTCAACAAAGTAGCTATCATTGTTATTTTCATTATCAAATATAGGAGGCATATTGTAATCATAATCAAATTTATCCTCCATAGCAGGTGGTACCATAAGACTACTATCATTATAATCATCATAAATAGGAGGCAAAGTATCATCAAAGTAAATTTTCTCCTCAATGCTTGGGGGACTAAAAAGATCATGCTCATCAAAACCAGCTTCCCCAAGCTTAGAATTTTCCATATCATTTGCAACAATGGTGTTCAAAGCGTTCATACTAATATGTTCCATAGGTTTTTTAATTTTCGCATCAAACCATCCATGTCTTAAATCAGGAAATAGAATAAGAAGCTCATTGTTGTCCATTATGCCAAACTAGTGTAAACAAGAAACAAAAAGATGCAATTGCAGGATCTAAAGGAAATAGCTTCGAGCACACACACAATGGCGCCAGAAAAGTACTTAACCTGGAACCGAAGTATGAGTGCCTTTTACCTTTCCTCCCCGGCAACGGCGCCAGAAAATAGCTTGATGTCTACGCCCCCCTCCTTTTCCTGTAGACAGTGTTGGGCCTCCAAGAGCAGAGGTTTGTAGAACAGCAGCAAGTTTTCCCTTAAGTGGATCACCCAAGGTTTATCGATCTCAGGGAGGAAGAGGTCAAAGATATCCCTCTCATGCAACCCTGCAACCACAAAGCAAGAAGTCTCTTGTGTCCCCAACACACCTAATAGGTGCACTAGTTCGGCGAAGAGATAGTGAAATACAGGTGGTATGAATAAGTAGCAACGGCACCAGAAAAGTGCTTTGCCTAGGACAGTAAACAAGCAGTAGTAACGATGCCAGAAAAGTGCTTGCTGGCATGTAGTGATGGATGGTGATATAGCGGTGATACAGATACGGTAAAGAAACGATAAACAAGCAGCGATAGCAGTATTTAGGAACAAGGCCTAGGGATTACACTTTCACTAGTGGACACTCTCAACTTTGATCACATAACAGAATAGATAAATGCATACTCTACACTCTTGTTGGATGATGAACACCATTGCGTAGGATTACACGAACCCTCAATGCCGGAGTTAACAAGCTCCACAATTCAATGTTCATATTTAAATAACCTTAGAGTGCATGAAAGATCAACACGACTAAACCAAGTACTAACATAGCATGCACATTGTCACCTTCACGCTATGTAGGAGGAATAGATCACATTGATGGCGTGTATTTCACACGTTCGTTGGGCAACCCCAAGAGGAAGGTATGATGCGCACAGCAGCAAGTTTTCCCTCAGAAAGAAACCAAGGTTTATCGAACCAGGAGGAGCCAAGAAGCACGTTGAAGGTTGATGGCGGTGAGATGTAGTGCGGCGCAACACCAGGGATTCCGGCGCCAACGTGGAACCTGCACAACACAACCAAAGTACTTTGCCCCAACGAAACAGTGAGGTTGTCAATCTCACCGGCTTGCTGTAACAAAGGATTAACCGTATTGTGTGGAAGATGATTGTTTGCAGAAAACAGTAGAACAAGTATTGCAGTAGATTGTATTTCAGTAAAGAGAATTGGACCGGGGTCCACAGTTCACTAGAGGTGTCTCTCCCATAAGACGAACAGCATGTTGGGTGAACAAATTACAGTTGGGCAATTGACAAATAAAGAGAGCATGACCATGCACATACATATCATGATGAGTATAGTGAGATTTAATTGGGCATTACGACAAAGTACATAGACCGCCATCCAACTGCATCTATGCCTAAAAAGTCCACCTTCAGGTTATCATCCGAACCCCCTCCAGTATTAAGTTGCAAACAACAGACAATTGCATTAAGTATGGTGTGTAATGTAACTAGTGACTACATCCTTGAACATAGCACTAATGTTTTATCCCTAGTGGCAACAGCACAACACAACCTTAGAACTTTCTGTCACTGTCCCAGGTGTCAATGCAGGCATGAACCCACTATCGAGCATAAGTACTCCCTCTTGGAGTTACAAGCATCTACTTGGCCAGAGCATCTACTAGTAACGGAAAGCATGCAAGATCATAAACAACACATAAGTATAACTTTGATAATCAACATAACAAGTATTCTCTATTCATCGGATCCCAACAAACGCAACATATAGAATTACAGATAGATGATCTTGATCATGTTAGGCAGCTCACAAGATCCGACAATGATAGCACAATGGGGAGAAGACAACCATCTAGGTACTGCTATGGACCCATAGTCCAGGGGTAGACTACTCACACATCACACCGGAGGCGACCATGGCGGCGTAGAGTCCTCCGGGAGATGATTCCCCTCTCCGGCAGGGTGCCGGAGGCGATCTCCTGGATCCCCCGAGATGGGATCGGCGGCGGCGGCGTCTCTGGAAGGTTTTCCGTATCGTGGCTCTCGGTACTGGGGGTTTCGTCACGGAGACTTTTTATAGGCGGAAGGGCAGGTCAAGAGGCGGCACGGGGGCCCCACACTACAGGCCGGCGCGGCCAAGGGGGGGGGCCGCGCCGCCCTATAGTGTGGCCCCTCCGTGGCCCCTCTTCGTCTCTCCTTCGGACTTCTGGAAGCTTCGTGAGAAAATAGGCCCCTGGGCTTTGATTTCGTCCAATTCCGAGAATATTTCCTTACTAGGATTTCTGAAACCAAAAACAGTAGAAACAGCAAGCGGCACTTCGGCATCTTGTTAATAGGTTAGTTCCAGAAAATGCACGAATATGACATAAAGTGTGCATAAAACATGTAGATAACATCAATAATGTGGCATGGAACATAAGAAATTATCGATACGTCGGAGACGTATCAGCATCCCCAAGCTTAGTTCTGCTCGTCCCGAGCAGGTAAAACGATAACACAGATAATTTCTGGAGTGACACTATTTGTAAAGCATATGTAGTGAATGCAGCGATCGAAACAATGTATATGACATGAGTAAACAAGTGAATCATATAGCAAAGACTTTTCATGAATAGCACTTCAAGACAAGCATCAATAAGTCTTGCATAAGAGTTAACTCATAAAGCAATAATTCAAAGTAAAGGCATTGAAGCAACACAAAAGAAGATTAAGTTTCAGCGGTTGCTTTCAACTTGTAACATGTATATCTCATGGATATTGTCAACATAGAGTAATATAATAAGTGCAATAAGCAAATATGTAGGAATCAATGCACAGTTCACACAAGTGTTTGCTTCTTGAGGTGGAGAGAGATAGGTGAACTGACTCAACATTGAAAGTAAAAGAATAGTCCTCCATAGAGGAAAAGCATCGATTGCTATATTTGTGCTAGAGCTTTGATTTTGAAAACATGAAACAATTTTGTCAACGGTAGTAATAAAGCATATGCATCATGTAAATTATATCTTATAAGTTGCAAGCCTCATGCATAGCGTACTAATAGTGCCCGCACCTTGTCCTAATTAGCTTGGACTACCGGATCATCACAATGCATTGTTTTTACCAAGTGTCACAAAGGGGTACCTCTATGCCGCCTGTACAAAGGTCTAAGGAGAAAGCTCGCATTGGATTTCTCGCTATTGATTATTCTTCAACTTAGACATCCATACCGGGACAACATAGACAACAGATAATGGACTCCTCTTTTATGCATAAGCATATACCAACAATTAATAATTTTCTCATTTGAGATTTGAGGATTGTTGTCCAAAACTGAAACTTCCACCATGGAACATGGCTTTAGTTAGCGGCCCAATGTTCTTCTCTAACATATGCATGCTTGACCATATGGTGGTAGATCTCTCTTGCTTCAGACAAGACGAACATGCATAGCAACTCACATGAAATTCAACAATGAAAAGTTGATGGCGTCCCCAGTGAACATGGTTATCGCACAACAAGCAACTTAATAAGAGATAAAGTGCATAATTACATATTCAATACCACAATAGTTTTTAAGCTATTTGTCCCATGAGCTATATATTGCAGAGGTGAATGATGGAATTTTAAAGGTAGCACTCAAGCAATTTACTTTGGAATGGCGGAAAATACCATGTAGTATAGGTAGGTATGGTGGACACAAATGGCATAGTGGTTGGCTCAAGTATTTTGGATGCATGAGAAGTATTCCCTCTCGATACAAGGTTTAGGCTAGCAAGGCTTATTTGAAACAAACACAAGGATGAACCGGTGCAGCAAAACTCACATAAAAGACATATTGAAAACATTATAAGACTCTACACCGTCCTCCTTGTTGTTCAAACTCAATACTAGAAATTATCTAGACCTTAGAGAAACCAAATATGCAAACCAAATTTTAGCATGCTCTATGTATTTCTTCATTAATGGGTGCAAAGCATATGATGCAAGAGCTTAAACATGAGCACAACAATTGCCAAGTATCACATTACCCAAGACATTTATAGCAATTACTACATGTATCATTTTCCAATTCCAACCATATAACAATTTAACGAAGGAGAAACTTCGCCATGAATACTATGAGTAGAAACCAAGGACATACTTGTCCATATGCTACAGCGGAGCGTGTCTCTCTCCCATAAAGTGAATGCTAGGATCCATTTTATTCAAACAAAACAAAAAACAAAAACAAACCGACGCTCCAAGAAAAAGCACATAAGATGTGATGGAATAAAAATATAGTTTCAGGGGAGGAACCTGATAATGTTGTCGATGAAGAAGGGGATGCCTTGGGCATCCCCAAGCTTAGACGCTTGAGTCTTCTTGATATATGCAGGGGTGAACCACCGGGGCATCCCCAAGCTTAGAGCTTTCACTCTCCTTGATCATGTTGCATCATACTCCTCTCTTGACCCTTGAAAACTTCCTCCACACCAAACTCGAAACAACTCATTAGAGGGTTAGTGCACAATATAAATTGATATATTCAGAGGTGACACAATCATTCTTAACACTTCTGGACATTGCATAATGTTACTGGACATTAATGGATCAAAGAAATTCATCCAACATAGCGAAAGAGGCAATGCGAAATAAAAGGCAGAATCTGTCAAAACAGAACAGTTCGTATTGACGAATTTTAAAATGGCACCAGACTTGCTCAAATGAAAATGCTCAAATTTAATGAAAGTTGCGTACATATCTGAGGATCATGCACGTAAATTGGCTTAATTTTCTGAGCTACCTACAGGGAGGTGGACCCAGATTCGTGACAGCAAAGAAATCTGGAACTGTGCAGTAATCCAAATCTAGTACTTACTTTTCTATCAACGGCTTAACTAGGCACAACAAAACACAAAACTAAGATAAGGAGAGGTTGCTACAGTAGTAAACAACTTCCAAGACACAAAATAAAAACAAAGTACTGTAGGTAAAAACATGGGTTGTCTCCCATAAGCGCTTTTCTTTAACGCCTTTCAGCTAGGCGCAGAAAGTGTGTATCAAGTATTATCAAGAGACGAAGTGTCAACATCATAATTTGTTCTCATAATAGAATCAAAAGGTACCTTCATTCTCTTTCTAGGGAAGTGTTCCATACCTTTCTTGAGAGGAAATTGATATTTTATATTACCTTCCTTCATATCAATAATAGCACCAACAGTTCGAAGAAAAGGTCTTCCCAATATAATGGGACAAGATGCATTGCATTCAATATCCAAGACAACAAAATCAACGGGAACAAGGTTATTGTTAACGGTAATGCGAACATTATCAACTTTCCCCAAAGGTTTCTTTGTAGAATGATCAGCAAGATTAACATCCAAATAACAATTTTTCAGGTGGCAAGTCAAGCATATTATAAATTTTCTTAGGCATAACAGAAATACTTGCACCAAGATCACATAAAGCATTACAATCATAATCTTTAATCTTCATCTTAATGATGGGCTCCCAACCATCCTCTAGCTTTTTAGGAATAGAGGCTTCACGCTCTAGTTTCTCTTCTCTAGCTTTTATGAGAGCATTTGTAATATGATGCGTGAAAGCCAAATTTATAGCACTAGCATTAGGACTTTTAGCAAGTTTTTGCAAGAACTTTATAACTTCAGAGATGTGGCAATCATCAAAATTCAAATCATTATAATCTAAAGCAATGGGATCATCATCCCCAATGTTGGAAAAAATTTCAGCAGCTTTATCACAGCAGTTTCAGATTTAGCGATTTCAGGCGGTTTTCGCGCTTTGCATTAGAAGTGGAAACATTGCTAACACCAATTCTTTTATTAGTATTAGTGGGAGGTGCAGCAACATGTGTAGCATTAGCATTACTAGTGGTGGTAATAGTCCAAACTTTAGCTATATTCTTTTCTTTAGCTAGTTTTTCATTTTCTTCTCTATCCCACCTAGCACGCAGTTCAGCCATTAATCTTATATTCTCATTAATTCTAACTTGAATGGCATTTGCTGTAGTAGTAATTTTATTATGATGATTCTCATTAGGCAAAACTTTTGATTTCAAAAGATCAACATCAAGACAAGACTATCGACTTTAGAAGCAAGTATATCAATTTTCCCAAGCTTTTCTTCATGATTTGTTAAAAGCAGTTTGTGTACTAATAAATTCTTTAAGCATGGCTTCAAGTCCAGGGGTGAACTCCTATTATTGTTGTAAGAATTCCCATAAGAATTACCATAGCCGTTGCCATTATTATAAGGATATGGCCTATAGTTGTTACTAGAATTGTTCCGGTAAGCATTGTTGTTGAAATTATTATTTTTAATGAAGTTTACATCAACATGTTCTTCTTGTGCAACCAATGAAGCTAATGGAACATTATTAGGATCAATATTAGTCCTATCATTCACAAGCATAGACATAATAGCATCAATCTTATCACTCAAGGAAGAGGTTTCTTCGACAGAATTTACCTTCTTACCTTGTGGAGCTCTTTCCGTGTGCCATTCAGAGTAGTTGATCATCATATTATCAAGAAGCTTTGTTGCTTCACCAAGAGTGATGGACATAAAGGTACCTCCAGCAGCTGAATCCAATAAATTCCGTGAAGAAAAATTTAGTCCTGCATAGAAGGTTTGGATGATCATCCAAGTAGTCAGTCCATGGGTTGGGCAATTTTTAACCAAAGATTTCATTCTTTCCCAAGCTTGAGCAACATGTTCAGTATCTAATTGTTTAAAATTCATTATGCTACTCCTCAAAGATATAATTTTAGCAGGGGGATAATATCTACCAATAAAAGCATCCTTGCATTTAGTCCATGAATCAATACTATTCTTAGGCAGAGATAGCAACCAATCTTTAGCTCTTCCTCTTAATGAGAAAGGGAACAATTTTAGTTTAATAATATCACCATCTACATCTTTATATTTTTGCATTTCACATAGTTCAACAAAATTATTAAGATGGGCAGCAGCATCATCAGAACTAACACCAGAAAATTGCTCTCGCATAACAAGATTGATAAAGCAGGTTTAATTTCAAAGAATTCTGCTGTAGTAGCAGGTGGAGCAATAGGTGTGCATAAGAAATCATTATTATTTGTGGTTGTGAAGTCACACAACTTAGTATTTTCAGCGTTGGCCATTTTAGCAACAGTAAATAAAGCAAACTAGATAAAGTAAATGCAAGTAAACTAATTTTTTGTATTTTTGATATAGCAAACAAGATAGCAAATAAAGTAAAACTAGCAACTAATTTTTTTGTATTTTGATTTAGTGCAGCAAACAAAGTAGTAAATAAAACTAAGCAAGACAAAAACAAAGTAAAGAGATTGAGAAGTGGAGACTCCTTGCAGCGTGTCTTGATCTCCCGGCAACGGCGCGAGAAAAAGAGCTTGATGGCGTGTATTTCACACGTTCGTTGGGCAACCCCAAGAGGAAGGTATGATGCGCACAGCAGCAAGTTTTCCCTCAGAAAGAAACCAAGGTTTATCGAACCAGGAGGAGCCAAGAAGCACGTTGAAGGTTGATGGCGGCGAGATGTAGTGCGGCGCAACACCAGGGATTCGGCGCCAACGTGGAACCTGCACAACACAACCAAAGTACTTTGCCCCAACGAAACAGTGAGGTTGTCAATCTCACCGGCTTGCTGTAACAAAGGATTAACCGTATTGTGTGGAAGATGATTGTTTGCAGAAAACAGTAGAACAAGTATTGCAGTAGATTGTATTTCAGTAAAGAGAATTGGACCGGGGTCCACAGTTCACTAGAGGTGTCTCTCCCATAAGACGAACAGCATGTTGGGTGAACAAATTACGGTTGGGCAATTGACAAATAAAGAGAGCATGACCATGCACATACATATCATGATGAGTATAGTGAGATTTAATTGGGCATTACGACAAAGTACATAGACCGCCATCCAACTGCATCTATGCCTAAAAAGTCCACCTTCGAGGTTATCATCCGAACCCCTCCGGTATTAAGTTGCAAACAACAGACAATTGCATTAAGTATGGTGCGTAATGTAACTAGTGACTACATCCTTGAACATAGCACTAATGTTTTATCCCTAGTGGCAACAGCACAACACAACCTTAGAACTTTCTATCACTGTCCCAGGTGTCAATGCAGGCATGAACCCACTATCGAGCATAAGTACTCCCTCTTGGAGTTACAAGCATCTACTTGGCCAGAGCATCTACTAGTAACGGAAAGCATGCAAGATCATAAACAACACATAAGTATAACTTTGATAATCAACATAACAAGTATTCTCTATTCATCGGATCCCAACAAACGCAACATGTAGAATTACAGATAGATGATCTTGATCATGTTAGGCAGCTCACAAGATCCGACAATGATAGCACAATGGGGAGAAGACAACCATCTAGCTACTGCTATGGACCCATAGTCCAGGGGTAGACTACTCACACATCACACCGGAGGCGACCATGGCGGCGTAGAGTCCTCCGGGAGATGATTCCCCTCTCCGGCAGGGTGCCGGAGACGATCTCCTGGATCCCCCGAGATGGGATCGGCGGCGGCGTCTCTGGAAGGTTTTCCGTATCGTGGCTCTCGGTACTGGGGGTTTCGTCACGGAGACTTTTTATAGGCGGAAGGGCAGGTCAAGAGGCGGCACGGGGGCCCCACACTACAGGCCGGCGCGGCCAAGGGGGGGGGGCCACGCCGCCCTATAGTGTGGCCCCTCCGTGGCCCCTCTACGTCTCTCCTTCGGACTTCTGGAAGCTTCGTGAGAAAATAGGCCCCTGGGCTTTGATTTCGTCCAATTCCGAGAATATTTCCTTACTAGGATTTCTGAAACCAAAAACAGCAGAAAACAGCAACTGGCACTTCGGCATCTTGTTAATAGGTTAGTTCCAGAAAATGCACGAATATGACATAAAGTGTGCATAAAACATGTAGATAACATCAATAATGTGGCATGGAACATAAGAAATTATCGATACGTCGGAGACGTATCACACATCAATACCATCATAGCAATAGTTAACTTTGTAATCTACAAGAGATCACAATCATAGCATAAACCAAGTACTAACACGGATGCACACACTGTCACCATTACACCGTGCAGGAGGAATAGAGTACTTTAATAACATCACTAGAGTAGCACATAGATAAATTGTGATACAAAACACATTGCAATCATAAAGAGATATAAATAAGCACTTCACTATGCCATTCATAACAGTGAATAAGTATTCTGTGAAATATAGCCTAAGAGACCCACACGGTGCACACACTGTCACC
The DNA here is from genome assembly GCF_019359855.2 of Lolium perenne. NCBI lineage: Eukaryota > Viridiplantae > Streptophyta > Magnoliopsida > Poales > Poaceae > Lolium > Lolium perenne. The sequence continues at coordinate 129,622,924 of NC_067244.2, forward strand.
TTTACACACGTGGGACAAGGAGTCTCCGGAGATCACATAAGTAAAATTCACTTGACTAGCATAACGACATCTAGATTACAAGCATCATCATATGAATCTCAATCATGTAAGGCAGCTCATGAGATTATTGTATTGAAGTACATAGGAGAGAGATGAACCACATAGCTACCGGTACAGCCCCGAGCCTCGATGGAGAACTACTCCCTCCTCATGGGAGACAGCAGCGTTGATGAAGATGGCGGTGGTGTCGATGGAGGAGCCTTCCGGAGGCACTTCCCCGTCCCGGCGGCGTGCCGGAACAGAGAGTCCTGTCCCCCAGATCTTGGCTTCGCGATGGCGGCGGCTCTGGAAGGTTTCTCGTACCGTGGCTTTTTCGTCGAACGTGATAGGGTTTTCGCGACGGAGGCTTTAAGTAGGCGGAAGGGCAGGTCAGGGGGCCACACGAGGGCCCCACACGACAGGCCGGCGCGGCCAAGGCCCAGGCCGCGCCGCCCTGGTGTCTGGCCACCTCGTGGCCCCACTTCGTAAGTCCTCCGGTCTTCTGGAAGCTTCGTGTAAAAATAGGCCCCTGGGCGTTGATTTCGTCCAATTCCGAGAATATTTCCTTACTAGGATTTCTGAAACCAAAAACAGCAGAAAACAGCAACTGGCCCTTCGGCATCTCGTCAATAGGTTAGTTCCGGAAAATGCATAATAATGACATATAATGTGTATAAAACATGTGAGTATCATCAATAATGTGGCATGGAACATAAGAAATTATCGATACGTCGGAGACGTATCAACAACCAACCTAGAAAACCCTGGTTAGAAAGGGTGGGCCACCCCACCATACACAAGTGTGCCAAATATTTGCCCCATCCAATGTGGTTACATCTAATTTAGGCCATGTTAGACCCATGTTGACCCTAAAACCCTTGTTTCGGCGTCTCCCCACCATGGGATCACCATGAATCAGACAACCAACCTAGAAAACCCTGGTTAGAAAGGGTGGGCCACCCCACCATGCACAAGTGTGCCAAATATTTGCCCCATCCAAGGTGGTTACATCTACTTTATGCCATGTTAGACCCATGTTGACCCGAAAACCCTTGTTTCGGCGTCTCCCCACCATGGGATCACCATGAAACAAACAACCAACCTAGAAAACCCTGATTAGAAAGGGTAGGCCACCCCACCATGCACAAGTGTGCCAAATATTTGCCCCATCCAAGGTGGTTACATCTACTTTAGGCCATGTTAGACCCATGTTGACCCTAAAACCCTTGTTTCAGAACCTCCCCACCATGGGATTACCATGAAAAAGACAACCAACCTAGAAAACCCTGATTAGAAAGGGTAGGTGATACGTCCCAAACGTATCTATAATTTCTTATGTTCCATGCTACTTTTATGATGATACTCACATGTTTTATACACATTATATGTCATTATTATGCATTTTCCGGCACTAACCTATTGACGAGATGCCGAAGAGCCAGTTGCTGTTTTCTGCTGTTTTTGGTTTTAGAAATCCTAGTAAGGAAATATTCTCGGAATTGGATGAAATCAACGCCCAGGGGCCTATTTTTCCACGAAGCTTCCAGAAGACCGGAGGGGAGACGAAGTGGGGCCACGGGGCGCCGCCACACTAGGGCGGCGCGGCCTAGAGGGGGCCCGCGCAGCCCTAGCGTGTGGGCCCCCGTGAGTCCTCCGACTCCGCCCTTCCGCCTACTTAAAGCCTCCGTCGCGAAACCCCCAGTACCGAGAGCCACGATACGTAAAACCTTCCAGAGACGCCGCCGCCGCCAATCCCATCTCGGGGGATTCAGGAGATCGCCTCCGGCACCCTGCCGGAGAGGGGAATCATCTCCCGGAGGTCTCTTCATCGCCATGATCACCTCCGGATCGATGTGTGAGTAGTTCACCCCTAGACTATGGGTCGATAGTAGTAGCTAGATGGTCGTCTTCTCCTCATTGTGCTATCATGTTAGGTCTTGTGAGCTGCCTATCATGATCAAGATCATCTATTTGTAATCCTACATGTTGTGTTTGTTGGGATCCGATGAATATTGAATAATATGTCAAGTTGATTATCAATCTATCATATATGTTATTTATGTTCTTGCATGCTCTCCGTTGCTAGTAGAGGCTCTGGCCAAGTTGATACTTGTGACTCCAAGAGGGAGTATTTATGCTCGATAGTGGGTTCATGCCTCCATTAAATCTGGGACAGTGACAGAAAGTTCTAAGGTTGTGGATGTGTTGTTGCCACTAGGGATAAAACATCGATGCTTTGTCTAAGGATATTTGTGTTGATTACATTACGCACCATACTTAATGCAATTGTCTGTTGTTTACAACTTAATACTGGAGGGGGTTCGGATGATAACCTGAAGGTGGACTTTTTAGGCATAGATGCATGCTGGATAGCGGTCTATGTACTTTGTCGTAATGCCCTGATTAAATATCATAGTACTCATCATGATATATGTATGTGCATTGTTATGCCTTCTTTATTTGTCAATTTCCCAACTGTAATTTGTTCACCCAACATCTGCTATCTTACGGGAGAGACACCACTAGTGAACTGTGGACCCCGGTCCTATTCTTTACATCTGAAATACAATCTACTGCAATTGTTCTTTACTGTTCTTCGCAAACAAACATCATCATCCACACTATACATCTAATCCTTTGTTTACAGCTAGCCGGTGAGATTGACAACCTCGCTGTTACGTTGGGGCAAAGTTCTGTGATTGTGTTGTGCAGGTTCCACGTTGGCGCCGGAATCCCTGGTGTTGCGCCGCACTACATTCCGCCACCATCAACCTTCAACGTGCTTCTTGACTCCTACTGGTTCGATTAAACCTTGGTTTCTTACTGAGGGAAACTTGCTACTGTGCGCATCACACCTTCCTCTTGGGGTTCCCAACGGACGTGTCCACTACACGCATCAAGCAAATTTCTGGCGCCGTTGCCGGGGAGATCAAGACACGCTGCAAGGGGAGTCTCCACTTCCAATCTCTTTACTTTGTTTTTGTCTTGCTTTATTTTATTTACTACTTTGTTTTCTGCACTTAAACAAAACACACAAAAAATTAGTTGCTAGCTTTACTTTATTTACTGTCATGTTCTCCATATCAAAAACACAAAAAAATTAGTTACTTGCATTTACTTTATCTAGTTTGCTTTATTTACTGTTGCTAAAATGAATACTCCTGAAAACACTAAGTTGTGTGACTTCACAAGCACAAATAATAATGATTTCCTATGCACACCTATTGCTCCACCTGCTACTACAGCAGAATTCTTTGAAATTAAACCTACTTTACTGAATCTTGTTATGAGAGAGCAATTTTCTGGTGTTAGTTCTGATGATGCTGCTGCCCATCTTAATAATTTTGTTGAACTATGTGAAATGCAAAAGTATAAGGATGTAGATGGTGACATTATAAAATTGAAATTGTTTCCTTTCTCCTTAAGAGGAAGAGCTAAAGATTGGTTGCTATCTCTGCCTAGAAATAGTATTGATTCTTGGACTAAATGTAAGGATGCTTTTATTGGTAGATATTATCCTCCCGCTAAAATTATATCTTTGAGAAGTAGCATAATGAATTTCAAGCAATTAGATAATGAAAATGTTGCTCAAGCATGGGAGAGAATGAAATCTTTGGTAAAGAATTGCCCAACCCATGGACTGACTACTTGGATGATCATCCAAACCTTTTATGCAGGATTGAATTTTTCTTCGCGGAACCTATTGGATTCAGCTGCTGGAGGTACCTTTATGTCCATCACTTTGGGGGCGGCAACAAAGCTTCTTGATGATATGATGACAAATTACTCTGAATGGCACACGGAAAGAGCTCCACAAGGTAAGAAGGTAAATTCTGTTGAAGAAACCTCTTCCTTGAGTGATAAGATTGATGTGATTATGTCTATGCTTGTGAATGGTAGATCTAATGTTGCTCCTAATAATGTTCCTTTAGCTTCATTGGTTGCTCAAGAAGAGAATGTTGATGTGAACTTCATTAAAAATAATAATTTCAACAACAATGCTTATAGGAATAATTCTGGTAGCAACTATAGGCCATATCCTTCTAATAATGGTAATGGTTATGGTAATTCTTATGGGAATTCTTACAACAATAATAGGAATGTACCCTCTGGTCTTGAATCCATGCTTAAAGAATTTATTAGTACACAAACTGCTTTTAACAAATCTGTTGAGGAAAAGCTTGATAAAATTGATATTCTTGCTACTAAGGTTGATAGACTTGCCTCTGATGTTGATCTTTTAAAATTGGAAGTTATGCCTAATAAGGATATTGAAAATAAGATTGTTACTACAACAAATGCCATCCAAGTTAGAATTAATGAGAATATAAGATTGATGGCTGAATTGCATGCTAGGTGGGAAAGAGAAGAAAATGAAAAACTAGCTAAAGAGAATAATGTAGCTAAAGTTTGGACTATTACCACCACTAGTAATGTTAATGATTCACATGTTGCTACACCTCCTACTATCAATGGTAAAATAATTGGTGTTGGCAATGTTACTACTCCTAGTGCAAAGCATGCAAAATTACCTGAAACTGCTAAAACTACTGAAATTGATAAAACTGCTGAAATTTTTCAAAATATTGGGGACAATGATTCCATTGCTGTAGATCATAATGGTTTAGACTTTGATGATTGCCACATCTCTGAAGTTATAAAGTTCTTACAAAAGCTTGCTAAAAGTCCCAATGCTAGTGCTATAAACTTGGCCTTTACAAAACACATTACAAATGCTCTCATAAAAGCTAGAGAAGAGAAACTAAAACTTGAAACCTCTATTCCTAGAAAGTTAGAAGATGGTTGGGAGCCTATCATTAAGATGAGGGTCAATGATTTTGATTTTAATGCTTTATGTGATCTTGGTGCAAGTATTTCTGTTATGCCTAAGAAAATTTATGATATGCTTGACTTGCCACCATTGAAAAATTGTTATTTGGATGTTAATCTTGTTGATAATGCTATAAAGAAACCTTTGGGGAGGATTGATAATGTTCGTATTATGGTTAACAATAACCTTGTCCCCGTTGATTTTGTTGTCTTGGATATTGAATGCAATGCATCTTGTCCCATTATATTGGGAAGACCTTTTCTTCGAACTATTGGTGCCACCATTGACATGAAGGAAGGTAATATTAAATATCAATTTCCTCTCAAGAAAGGTATGGAACACTTCCCTAGAAAGAGAATGAAGTTACCTTATGATTCTATTATTAGAAAAAGTTATGTTGTTGATGCTTCATCTCTCGATAATACTTGATACACACTTTCTGCACCTAGCTGAAAGGCGTTAAAGAAAAGCGCTTATGGGAGACAACCCATTATTTTACTTCTGCACTTTATTTTATATTTGAGTCTTGGAAGTTGTTTACTACTGTAGCAACCTCTCCTTATCTTTATTTTATTGCATTGTTGTGCCAAGTAAAGTCTTTGATAGTAAAGCCAATACTAGATTTGGATTACTGCGCAGAAACAGATTTCTTGCTGTCACGAATCTAGGCAGAATTCCCTGTAGAAAAATCGAAAAGTGTTAAGAATGATTATGTCACCTCTGAATATATGAATTATGCACTGACCCTCTAATGAGTTTGTTTCGAGTTTGGTTTGGAGGAAGTTTTCAAGGGTCAAGAGAGGAGGATGATACAATATGATCAAGAAGAGTGAAAAGTCAAAGCTTGGGGATGCCCCCGTGGTTCATCCCTGTATATTTTAAGAAGACTCAAGCGTCTAAGCTTGGGGATGCCCAAGACATCCCTTCTTCATCGACAACTTATCAGGTTTCTCTAGTGAAACTATATTTTTATTCTATCACATCTTATGTGCTTTACTTGGAGCGTCTGTTTTTTTTGTTTTTATTTTCGTTTTGTTTGAATAAGATCGGATCCTAGCATTCTTTGTTTGGGAGAGAGACACGCTCCACTGTTTCGTATGAACACATATGTTCTTAGCTTTATCTTTAATGTTCATTGCGAAAGTTGGACTATTTCATTCATTGTTATATGGTTGGAAATGGAAAATGCCGCATGTGGTAAATGGTTTAATGTCTTGAATAATGTGATATTTGGCAATTGTTGTGCTCATATAGATCATGTTTAAGCTCTTGCATCATGTACCTTGTACTCATTAATGAATAATTACATAGAGCTTGCTAAAATTTGGTTTGCATGATTGATCTCTAGAGTCTAGATATTTTCTGGTTGAGGTGTTTGAACAACAAGGAGACAATATAAAGTCTTATAATAGCTACAATATGTTCATATGTAAGCTTTGCTGCACCTTTTATACTTGAGTTTGCTTCAAATAACCTTGCTAGCCTAGCCTTGTATTGAGAGGAATTCTTCTCATGCATCCAAATCCTTGAGCCAATAACCATGCCATTTGTGTCCACCATACCTACCTACCACATGGTATTTCTCCGCCATTCCAAAGTACATTACTTGAGTGCTACCTTTAAAATTTCTATTCTTTACCTTTACAATATATAGCTCATGGGACAAAATAGCTTAAAAACTATCGTGGTGAAGAATATGTACTTATGTGTCTTATTTCTTAATAAGTTGCTTGTCGAGCGGTAACCATGTTTTCTGGGGACGCCATCAACTCTTTTACCTTTGTTGAATATCATGTGAGTTGCTATGCATGTTCGTATTGTCTGAAGTAAGGGCGGTTCTCACAATCAAATGGTTTGAGTATGCATACTGTTAGAGAAGAACATTGGGCTGCTAACTAAAGCCATGATTCATGGTGGAAGTTTCAGTGTGGACAGCTAATCCTCAATCTCTTATGAGAATATTAACTGTTGTTGAATGCTTATGCATTAAAGAGGAGTCCATTATCTGTTGTCTATGTTGTCCCGGTATGGATGTCTAAGTTGAGAATAATCAAAAGCGAGAAATCCAATGCGAGCTTTCTCCTTAGACCTTTGTACAGGCGGCATAGAGGTACCCCTTTGTGACACTTGGTTGAAACATATGCTATGCAATGATAATCCGTGTTAACCCAAGCTAATTAGGACAAGGTGCGAGCACTATTAGTATACTATGCATGAGGCTTGCAACTTATAAGATGTCTTATACATAACTCATATGCTTTATTACTACCGTTGACAAAATTGTTTCTTGTTTTCAAAATGAAAGCTCTAGCACAAATATAGTAATCAATGAAAAGTCTTTGCTATATGATTCATTTGTTTACTCATTATCTTCATCATTGCTTCAAATCGCTGCATTCATCTCATGTGCTTTACAATAGTATTGATCAAGATTATGATAACATGTCACTTCAGAAATTATCTTTGTTATCGTTTACCTACTCGAGGGCGAGTAGGAACTAAGCTTGGGGATGCTTGATACGTCCCAAACGTATCTATAATTTCTTATGTTCCATGCTACTTTTATGATGATACTCACATGTTTTATACACATTATATGTCATTATTATGCATTTTCTGGCACTAACCTATTGACGAGATGCCGAAGAGCCAGTTGCTGTTTTCTGCTATTTTTGGTTTCAGAAATCCTAGTAAGGAAATATTCTCGGAATTGGACGAAATCAACGCCCAGGGGCCTATTTTTCCACGAAGCTTCCAGAAGACTGGAGGGGAGACGAAGTGGGGCCACGGGGCGCCACCACACTAGGGCGGCGCGGCCTAGAGGGGGCCCGCGCGGCCCTAGCGTGTGGGCCCCCCGTGACTCCTCCGACTCCGCCCTTCCGCCTACTTAAAGCCTCCGTCGCGAAACCCCCAGTACCGAGAGCCACGATACGGAAAACCTTCCAGAGACGCCGCCGCCGCCAATCCCATCTCGGGGGATTCAGGAGATCGCCTCCGGCACCCTGCCGGAGAGGAATCATCTCCCGGAGGTCTCTTCATCGCCATGATCGCCTCCGGATCGATGTGTGAGTAGTTCACCCCTGGACTATGGGTCCATAGCAGTAGCTAGATGGTCGTCTTCTCCTCATTGTGCTATCATGTTAGATCTTGTGAGCTGCCTATCATGATCAAGATCATCTATTTGTAATCCTACATGTTGTGTTTGTTGGGATCCGATGAATATTGAATACTATGTCAAGTTGATTATCAATCTATCATATATGTTATTTATGTGCTTGCATGCTCTTCGTTGCTAGTAGAGTCTCTGGACAAGTTGATACTTGTGACTCCAAGAGGGAGTATTTATGCTCGATAGTGGGTTCATGCCTCCATTAAATCTGGGACAGTGACAGAAAGTTCTAAGGTTGTGGATGTGCTGTTGCCACTAGGGATAAAACATCGATGCTTTGTCTAAGGATATTTGTGTTGATTACATTACGCACCATACTTAATGCAATTGTCTGTTGTTTACAACTTAATACTGGAGGGGGTTCGGATGATAACCTGAAGGTGGACTTTTTAGGCATAGATGCATGCTGGATAGCGGTCTATGTACTTTGTCGTAATGCCCTGATTAAATCTCATAGTACTCATCATGATATATGTATGTGCATTGTTATGCCTTCTTTATTTGTCAATTGCCCAACTGTAATTTGTTCACCCAACATCTGCTATCTTACGGGAGAGACACCACTAGTGAACTGTGGACCCCGGTCCTATTCTTTACATCTGAAATACAATCTACTGCAATTGTTCTTTACTGTTCTTCGCAAACAAACATCATCATCCACACTATACATCTAATCCTTTGTTTACAGCAAGCCGGTGAGATTGACAACCTCGCTATTACGTTGGGGCAAAGTTCTGTGATTGTGTTGTGCAGGTTCCACGTTGGCGCCGGAATCACTGGTGTTGCGCCGCACTACATTCCGCCACCATCAACCTTCAACGTGCTTCTTGACTCCTACTGGTTCGATTAAACCTTGGTTTCTTACTAAGGGAAACTTGCTACTGTGCGCATCACACCTTCCTCTTGGGGTTTCCAACGGACATGTCAACTACACGCATCAGTAGGCCACCCCACCATGCACAAGTGTGCCAAATAATTGCCCCATCCAAGGTGGTTACATCTATTTTAGGCCATGTTAGGACCCATGTTGACCCTAAAACACCCTTGTTTCTGAACTTCCCCACCACGCTATCACCATGAAACAGACAACCAACCTAGAAAACCATGATTAGAAAGGGTAGGGCACCCCACCATGCACAAGTGCCAAATATTTGCCCCATCCAAGGTGGTTACATCTACTTTAGGCCATGTTAGACCCATGTTGACCCTAAAACCCTTGTTTCTGAACCTCCCCACCATGGTATCACCATGAAACAGACAACTAACCTAGAAAACCCTGATTAGAAAGGGTAGGCCACCCCACCATGCACAAGTGTGCCAAATATTTGCCCCATCCAGTGTGCTTACATCTACTTTCGGCCATGTTAGACCCATGTTGACCCTAAACCCTTGTTTCGGCGTCTCCCCACCATGGGATCACCATGAAACAGACAACCAACCTAGAAACCCCTAGTTAGAAAGGGTGGGCCACCCCACCATGCACAAGTGTGCCAAATATTTGCCCCATCCAAGGTGGTTACATCTACTTTAGGCCATGTTAGATCCATGTTGACCCTAAAACCCTTGTTTCGGAACCTCCCCACCAAGGGATCACCATGAAACAAACAACCAACCTAGAAAACCCTGATTAGAAAGGGTAGGCCACCCCACCATGCACAAGTGTGCCAAATATTTGCCCCATCCAATGTGGTTACATCTACTTTAGGCCATGTTAGACCCATGTTGACCCGAAAACCCTTGTTTCGGCGTCTCCCCACCATGGGATCACCATGAAACAAACAACCAACCTAGAAAACCCTGATTAGAAAGGGTAGGCCACCCCACCATGCACAAGTGTGCCAAATATTTGCCCCATCCAAGGTGGTTACATCTACTTCAGGCCATGTTAGACCCATGTTGACCCTAAAACCCTTGTTTCTGAACCTCCCCACCATGGTATCACCATGAAACAGACAAGCAACCTAGAAAACCCTGGTTAGAAAGGGTGGGCCACCCCACCATGCACAAGTGTGCCAAATATTTGCCCCATCCAATGTGGTTATATCTACTTTAGGCCATGTTAGACCCATGTTGACCCTAAAACCCTTGTTTCGGCGTCTCCCCACCATGGGATCACCATGAAACAGACAACCAACCTAGAAAACCCTAGTTAGGAAGGGTGGTCGGCCATCCCACCATGCAAAAGTGTGCCAAATATTTGCCCCATCCAAGGTGGTTACATCTACTTTAGGCCATGTTAGACCCATGTTGACCCTAAAACCCTTGTTTCTGAACCTCCCCACCATGGTATCACCATGAAACAGACAACCAACCTAGAAAACCCTGATTAGAAAGGGTGGGCTACCCCACCATGCACAAGTGTGCCAAATATTTGCCCCATCTGAGGTGGTTACATCTACTTCAGGCCATGTTAGACCCATGTTGACCCTAAAACCCTTGTTTCGGCGTCTCCCCACCATGGGATCACCATGAAACAGACAACCAACCTAGAAAACCCTGGTTATAAAGGGTGGGGCCACCCCACCATGCACAAGTGTGCCAAATATTTACCCCATCCATGGTGGTTAGATCTATTTTAGGCCATGTTGGACACATGTTGACCCTAAAACCCTTGTTTCGAGCGGAGGCGGTGAACTTGGATTGGAGCCATATATGACACACTTGCATGGTGGCATGTCGCACACATGTTTACTAGGGTCTTCCCATTTTTGTGTGCTTTCCAAGGTCACCCCATGGTGCGTAGGAGCCGAAACTAGGGTTTTTGGGGTTAAAACGGTATTGCATGAAAACCCTAGTTTGGACCACATCCTTCACGCGATCAGCACTGAATTTTGTCAACTTTATGGTATATTGACTTGTTTATTATTTTTTGGCTGATTTAAAAAAAGTCAAAAAAATCATCTTTTTAGAAATGGCTCTATTAGGCCTACCTATGAGACCGATTTCTGAGAAGTTGATTTTTTTTGACTTTCTCGAAATGGTCCAATCTTGTTTCTCCGAGTTAAAATAGATATATTTCACATGATTCAACAAAAAAAATGTATAAAATATGTTACAAATATGAATGAAAAATAATATGGTAATTTAAACTTATCCGGACAGTCTGGCTGTCTATACGCCGGACTGTCGGGCGTATTTTTTTTTGCACTCAGGGCCGGCCCAATCGCGAATTGGCAGGGCCTTCATCGCCGGACAAGGTATGTTATTTGGCCGGACTATCCGGCGTAAGCATCTGTTGCAACTACCCCGATTTACGTGGGACAAAACCGCTCCATCCGAGTCATGCTCGCCCTATATATATACGCCCCACCTCCACGATGCAACAAATCCACTACTCGTCACCGCGACACCGCCGCCATCGGCAAAAAGTCTTCCGGTCGCCGCCTTGCTTCGAAGCGAGGTGCATGACCCGCCGTGGTGAGCCACTCCAACGAGTGTGATGACCCACAAGTATAGGGGGTGTATCGTAGTACTTTCGATAAATAAGAGTGTCGAACCCAACGAGGAGCAGAAGGTGTTGACAAGCAGTTTCGATGAAGGATTCACTGTAAATGCTCACAGACAAGTATTCAGGGGTTTTTGATATAGCAGATAAATAAAGTACGAGTAAGTAAAATGCGAGAGAAATACTTGCAGCGAGTGGCCCAATCCTTTTTGGCACAAAGGACAAGCCGGTTTGTTTACTTATAATGACCAAACGTTCTTGAGGACACACGAGAGTTTAGTCTAGTGCTTTCGCTTCATATAGCTGATTAATCTTCATTGTTTTGATAAGTGTTGTGTGGGTGAACCTATGCTAATGCACCGCCCTTCCTAGGACTAATACATACTTGTGATTATACCCCTTGCAAGCATCCGCAAATACAAGAAAGTAATTAAGATAAATCTAACCACAGCTTTAAACTCTGAGATCCTGCTATCCCTCCTGCATCGATATACCAATGGGGGTTCAGGTTGCTGTCACTCCGGCAACCCCGCAATTAGCAAACGAATACAAGATGTATTCCCCTAGGCCCATAAAGGTGAAGTATCATGTAGTCGATGTTCACATGACACCACTAGAAGAATAACACCACAACTTAAATATCATAACATTGAATATTACCCAACATAATTCACTACTAACATTTAGACTTCACCCATGTCCTCAAGAACTAAACGAACTACTCACGAGACATCATATGGAACATGATCAGAGGTGATATGATGATGAATAACAATCTGAACATAAACCTTGGTTCAATGGTTTCACTCAATAGCATCAATAACAAGTAGGAATCAATACCGGGAGAGTTTCCCCTATCAAACAATCAAGATCCAACCCTAATTGTCACAGCGGTGAGAAGGTGCAGCGGTGCAGATGGCGGTGATGATGATGGGGATGATGGTGATGATGATCCCAATGATGTCCAGCTCGATGACGGTGACGATGGCGTCGATTTCCCCCTCCGGGAGGGAATTTCCCTGGCAGATTTCAGCCTGCCGGAGAGCTCTTTTCTCTCTGGTGTTTTCCGCCCCGCAGAGGCGGATGTGACTCTTCGCGACTATCCCCCAGAGCTTAGGTTTTCGGGACGAAGAAGTACGCGAAGGAAAGGAGGCCAGAGGGGGTCGTGGGGCCCCTCCCCACAAGGCGGTGCGGCCAGGGCAGGGCCCGCGCCGGCCTATGAGGGGGGCCCATGGCGGCCCTCCTCAGCTCCACCTTTTGGCTACCTCCGTCTTCTGGAAAAATAGGATTTTCAGTATAATTCCCGTCAATTGCTGATCTTCCGAAATATTGCATTCTGACGGCGCTTTTTCTAGCCGAATCCTGACTCCGGTGCGCGATCCTCCAATAATCATGAAACATGCAAAATAGATGAAATAACATAAGTATCATCTCCAAATATGAAATATATCAATGAATAACAGTAAATTATGATATAAAATACTGATGCAAAATGGACGTATCAGAGTGCCATCGAAACCACTCACGTCGCGTCCAAGTTCTGCACCATCTACAACTTGGAAGCATCCTACAAGGTATTACACATCAACTGTCGGGGGGAAGACCCCGGGTAGGGCAATGGACGCGGAGCAGCCGGCTGAGGTTGGCCGGCTGGCGGCAAAGGCCGGCTGAGGAGCAGCCAGCTGGAGCCGTAGCCGGCTGACCCGGAAGCCGGCTGGCTCTAAGTCCTAGTCGGCCTGGCTACGGCCTTCAACGCTGTGGCCGGGCCGGCTTCTACAAGCCATATCCGACTGGGGTTTATACCCTAGACCGACTCGAGGCTGGCGAGTCTTGCATGAGAAGGAACTGGGTAGGTGGTCCGGGTTCAAAGGTCCATGCTGACCTCATCTCCCGTAAAGCGCGGGGCACTGTGGAGCAATAGTGCCACGCGGCGGACAGGCCATCATGGCGTACGTCGGTCCGTACCGGCTACAGGACATGATGGCGATAGAGACACCTTCTCGCCATACCGCTGACTCCGGCAGGCGGATGGGACAGGCCATGACGCCTCAACGGCTCCATGACATCAACGCCTCGGGAAGGAGCGGAAGCCGGAGCCGGCCAAGTCGGCCACTAGGCTATAGGGACTTCTATGTAAAATGCCAGCGCCCATATAAGTTGGGCTACCCCCCTCGTGCGGGGGACGATCAATCATTCTCACTTCACTCTAGTCTTAGCGCTACTCAGGGAGAGAGACCTTCGTCTACCTTAGCCTCCCCGAGCGGCCGGATACAGCTCAAGGAGCACCATTGTACTGTGTGATCATCTTATACACTCATAGCAGGAGTAGAGGTGTTATCTCCAAAGGAGGGCCTCGAACCTGGGTACGTCGCCGTGTCGCTCGTGCCCATACCCGCATCCGGATACCGCCGTGAGACCACTAGGAACCACTTCGATTAGCCACCCTATGGCATATGCCGTGATGATACCACGACATTTGGCGCCCACCGTGGGGCCTTCAGCGTCCGCGGCCGGTGTCTTCATCCGGACGGGCCTCACCATCACCACCGGCGAGCGGGTCGCTTCAGGCTTGATCTGGAGATTCGGCTCCCTCGACTGCATCAGCGACAACGCTGGTTGCTTCGCCGACCGGTCATTCCCTGCCGACGGCAACATCATCAGCTTCGGCGGCTTCGACGTCTACGTCGCCACCGTCGCACCACCGCGCTACCCGCGCCAGATCCTGCGCTGCGCAAGCCCTCCTCCTGGAGTCGGCGCCAGCCTCACCACCGCCAGCCCCTGCATCATGCACGAGGTCATGGCAACCGGCGACGAGCAGCCCACCAAGTCCACGCGCATCCGTGGCCCAGAGCTGGAGCGTCACCTCGCGGCCGGCGCGTCCGGCTCGGGCGCAAAGGCGCCGCCACCACCGTCCCGGCTGGAGGAAGTCCGGGCGAAGCTGAGCACCCCGCTCACGCCTGGCGGCGACCCCACCACCATCGAGGCGGATTTGGAGGCGCACCGCCAGCTCCTCCTCAAGCAAACCGAAGAACTGGCCGCTGCTAAGCGCCAGATGGAGATCACCCAGCGCGAGTACAACCGCGCCCACGGCCTCACTCCAGGCGGCGACGGTCCCAGCTGAGCCGGCCAGATCCGCCGCAGGGGCCGTGACCTTGGCGCCGAGATCGCCCGCGACGGCGCTCCCTCGCCGGCTCCATCCGCGGAGCAACCCGTCTACAACACCCCCGACAAGAACATGCGCGCGGCACAAGCCGCCGCAGAAGAGCTGAACCGCCTCGAAGGCGAAGAGTTACGCCGCCAGACCAAGCGGGTGACTGAGGTGCTCAACGCAGCCACCAAGCAGGCGGCCGACCCCAGGTATGTCAATGCCCCCAGAGCTTCTCACGCTCGTGGCGCTACAGGCAACGACAGGGAAGGCGCCAGGGACACGGCCCAGTCCGCCTCCCCAGCACCAAGCCGGCACCGCGACTCCCGGGCCACGCACACAAGCTCGAGCCGGCCGAGCCACCAGCCGAGCGGCAGCAGCCGCAGCCGGCCTCCGCCAAGCCGGAACCATGAGCAAGACTCCGAGCCCCGCCGCCAGCACCGGCCGGCTCCAGAAGCAAGCGGCGCACGCCAGCCGGCACGATCCCGGCTGGGCCCGCGCATCGAGCCAACCGACGCCCGAGAACGCCTCGACCGGCTGGTCGAATCCCGCATCGCGGAAGAAGAAGGGCCAGCCGACCCAAAGTGCTTCGGGCCGCGCATCATCAATGAGCCCATGGTCGACGGCTTCCAGCTCCCGCGCGACACCCCCAAGTACGACGGCACTGCCAAGCCGGAGGACTGGCTGCTGGACTACTCCACCGCAGTCGGCATTGCCAAAGGCAACAAGCGCTGGGCTGTGCACTACTCCCCCCTCATGCTGCTCGGCTCCGCTCGCACATGGCTCAACAACCTGCCAGCCGGCAGCATAAACGGCTGGCTGGACTTTGAAGCTGCCTTCATTAGCAACTTCACCGGCACTTACCGCCGGCCGGGTCGGCCCCAACAGCTGGAAATGTGCAAGCAGGGCCCGGACGAGACGGATCGCGCGTACCTAACACGCTGGTGCGAGACACGCAACTCCTGCGAGGGCGTGCACGAGATCCAGGCCATCAGCTTCTTCATGGGAGGCTATCGGCCCAACACCATGCTGTGGCACAAGCTACGCCGCAGCGACCCTAAGTCGATGGCCGCCTTGATGGCCATCGCCGACAAATGCGCGCTGGCTGAGGAAGCCGGCAAGGCTCCGGCTGAAATTTCGCCGGCCCCCGCCAGGCGGGACAACAACAAGCCGGCCGAAGGCGGCTCGCATGGCAGCCGGCGGGACAACTACCGCGGCAAGCGGCACAGCGACCAGCCGGACCGCCGGTACGGTTCCACCCAGGTGGCAGCCGTGTCGGACCATGCAGCGGCTGGCGGAAGCCGGCGCCAGAAGCAAGACCGGCCTTGGAAGCCGAAGTACACCTTCGAGCAAATGCTCGACTTGCCATGCAAGTACCACAGCGGCAAGAACCCCTCCAACCACACCACCCGCGACTGCCACTTCATGAAGCGGCTGACAAGCGATGAACCTCTCCCGCCTCCACCCCCGCCTCCACCAGCCGGCGAGCCGGGTGGCCAAGCCGGCGCAGAAAATGCCAACCTCGAGCACCACGAGGCTAACCACGTGCACCATGGCCGCTACTTGGCCGAGGATGCTATCTACATCATCTTCACCTCCGAGCCCGAGGACAAGATGATCCAGCAGAGCCGTTCCCTCGAGGTCAACGCGGTCATACCGCCGGTCCCCCAGTACCTAAACTGGTCAGAGCAGGCCATCACATTTGATCGCCGCGACACACCGGCTGTCTTGCCAAAGCCGGGCAGCTACGCCATGGTCCTCGACCCCACCATCGGCACAACCCGGCGCAGCGTGCGCTTCTCGCGCGTCCTCATCGATGGGGGCAGCAGCATCAACATCCTCTACCGCGACACCGCCCGCAAGCTGGGCATCCAGGAGGCCGAGTTGCGCCCCACCCCCACCGTCTTCCACGGCATCGTGCCAGGCCACTGCTGCCAGCCGATCTGCCGAATCACGCTGGAGGTGATGTTCGGGAAGCCGGACCACTTCCGCACCGAAAGGATCGAGTTCGAGGTGGTGGACCTCGTAAGTCCCTACCACGCGCTCCTGGGCAGGCTGGCCCTGACCAAGTTCATGGCGATGCCCCACTGTGGGTACCTGAAGATGAAGCTACCTGGCCCTAAGGGGGTCATCACCGTAGCCGGCGACTATCGCCGCTCCATGGACTGCGCCACGCAGAGCTCCAAGATGGCCCAGACGCTGGACATCGCCACCGAGAAGCAGCTCATCCACGACGCCGTCGCCCTGGCTAAGGCTGCGCAGGCAGACATGCCGGCAGTAGGCAACCCGGCTGGGACGACTCACTTCCAGCCGGCCGACAACACCAAGAAGATCCTGCTCGACCCGGCGCAGCCGGACAAGTACGTCACCATCGGTGCCGGCTTGAGCAGCAAATAGGAAGGCGAGCTCACCAGCTTCCTCCGTGAGAATCGGGACATCTTCGCATGGTCTCCAAGGGACATGCCGGGTGTGCCGAGGGAGTTGGCTGAGCACCACCTCCACGTCAGGCCTGAAGCCAAGCCGGTGAAGCAGCCCCTCAGGCGCTTCGCCGAAGAACGAAGGAAGGCCATCGGTGAAGAAATCGCCCGGCTCCTAGCAGCCGGCTTCATCATGGAAGTGCTGCACCCGGACTGGTTGGCGAACCCGGTCCTGGTTTTGAAGAAGAACGGCTCCTGGCGCATGTGTATCGACTACACCAGCCTCAACAAGGCGTGCCCGAAGGACCCCTTCCCCCTGCCGCGCATAGATCAAGTTATAGACTCGACTACCGGCTGTGAACTATTGTCTTTCTTAGATGCCTATTCAGGCTACCACCAGATTCCTTTGAATCCGGCTGATCAAATAAAGACTTCGTTCATTACCTCGTATGGGGCTTACTGCTACACGACTATGCCATTCGGCTTGAAAAATGCAGGCGCCACCTACCAAAGGTGCATGCAAAAGTGTTTGCAGGATCAAATCGGCAGAAATGTTCACGCATATGTGGATGATGTCGTTGTAAAAACCAAGGAGATGCCCACCCTCCTTGATCACCTGAGAGAAACCTTCACCAATCTGCGAAGATTCCGGATGAAGCTCAACCCGGCCAAGTGCACGTTCGGCGTGCCAGCCGGCCAACTCCTGGGCTACCTCGTTTCTCAGCGAGGAATCGAAGCCAACCCGGAGAAGATTAGTGCCATTGAGAAGATGGAGCTGCCGCAGTGCCTCAAGGACGTCCAGAAGTTCACCGGATGCCTGGCCTCCTTGAGCCGCTTCGTCAGCCGGCTTGGGGAGAAGGCACTGCCCC